>NC_091453.1:61804568-61821614 GCF_964237555.1 Oryctolagus cuniculus
CAATACTTGTTGTCTTTAAAAATTGTTGATTTTCAACAATAGGAGTCACTGTGCACTTACTCCCCATGTAGGATCTCTGTCCTTAATGTGTTGTTTTATGTGAATTAACAGTATAACTAGTAATCAAACAGTACTTTACACTTTGTGTTTCTGTGTGTGTGCAAACTGTTGAAATCTTTACTTAGTATATACTAACTTGATCTTCTGTATATAAAGATAATTGAAAATGAATCTTGATGTGATTGGGATGGGAGAGGGAGTGGGAGATGGGAGGGTTGCAGGTGGGAGGGAGGTTATGGGGGGAAAAAGCCACTATAATCCAAAAGTTGTAATTTGGAAATTTATATTTATTAAATAAAATTTAAAAAAAAACAGGATGAAGTCAGGAGCCAGAAACCCCAGTCTACTGTCATCTTCTGCTGCCCTCTCAGGTGCATTAGCAAGCAGCTAGCCCAGAAGAGGAGTAGCCAGGACTTGAACCCGCATTCCAATATGGGATGCCAGTGTAGCATAGCAAGTAGAGGCTTAGCCCATTTCACAACAATGTAAGACCTAGTTATTTTGTTGTTTTCATTTGTTTTTAAGACTTACAAAGAAAAGTCATTGCAAAATAATTATTATTTATAATCAGTGTTACAATGTTTAGTTTTTACCAAATAAAATCCACGTTTCAATGAAAAAAATGTTGATTTCATAGAAAATAATTGACAGAGCCTTGATATCAATGTAAAACTCATTGTAAGAGAGGATGAAAAGTGAAGTATAGAGGATGATATTCTCTAGGCCTAAAACTCAGAAAGCAGTAAGAATCTGAAAACGAAAGTTAAACTACCTAACCTTGTGAATGTGTCATTTTTAATTTAGTTTTTTTAACAGAGTTCTATTTATTCACAATAATAAACTAAATTCAA
Source organism: Oryctolagus cuniculus (assembly GCF_964237555.1). NCBI lineage: Eukaryota > Metazoa > Chordata > Mammalia > Lagomorpha > Leporidae > Oryctolagus > Oryctolagus cuniculus. The sequence goes on from NC_091453.1 coordinate 61,805,480, forward strand.
ATATATTTATATGCCCCCCCTAAACTTTTTCCCATTCAATTACAATGATAATTTCCAGAGGTAATTAATTTTAAAAATCTTTCCTGTTTCTTTTTCTTTCTTTCTTTCTTTTTTTTTTTTTTTTTTTTTTTACAGGTTGAGTGGACAGTGAGAGAGAGAGAGAGAGAGAGAGAGAGAAAGGTCTTTCTTTTGCCATTGGTTCACCCTCCAATGGCCACCGCGGCCAGTGCGCTGCAGCCGGCGCACCACGCATATCCGAAGGCAGGAGCCAGGTGCTTCTCCTGGTCTCCCATGGGGTGCAGGGCCCAAGCACCTGGGCCATCCTCCACTGCACTCCCTGGCCACAGCAGAGAGCTGGCCTGGAAGAGGGGCAACCGGGACAGAATCCAGTGCCCCAACCGGGACTAGAACCTGGTGTGCCAGCGCTGCAAGGCAGAGGATTAGCCTAGTGAGCCGTGGTGCCAGCTCCTGTTTCTTCTGACATTGATCTTCATGTTCCTTAAGAAAACAATTCAGGCTGGTGCCATGTCTCACTAGGCTAATCCTCTGCCTGCAGCGCCAGCACCCTGGGTTCTAGTCCCGGTTGGGGCGCTGGGTTCTAGTCCCGGCTGCTCCTCTTCCAGTCCAGCTCTCTTCTGTGGCCCGGGAGTGCAGTAGAGGATGGCCCAAGTGCTTGGGCCCTGCACCCCATGGGAGACCAGGAGGAAGCACCTGGCTTCTGGCCTCGGATCAGCGCAGCATGCCGGCCGCAGCACACTGGCTGCAGTGGCCACTTGGGGGATGAACCAAAGGCAAAACGAAGACCTTGCTCTCTGTCTCTCTCTCTCTCTCTCACCGTCTAACTCTGCCTGACCAAAAAAACAAACAAACAAACAAAAAAAAACCAGTTAATAGTCCCAGTGTATAAATTATAGAAATCATTTGTTAATCTCTTATTGTGAGAAATTAGAGTTTAGTACTTTTGTCTATCACATACGCACATTTAGAACTTTTGTCTATCACATACGCACATTTCTCTCTACCCTATTTCCCAAAAAAGATGTCATAACTTTTGTTTAGTCAGTGATGACATTATTATGGTAATTTAAATTCTGTCCACATAATATCAATATGACCTAAAACTAATCACGTATATATCCCACACACCCATGCATATATACGTTTTAGATAGAGACGTCTTTGCTGGTTCATCTTATCTTACTTTTTGAGTTTGAACTTTCAGCTAGTTCTGCAAGTTTCATCATAGAGAGTGCATTTAAAATCATTTAATAATTTTTTATTCATCTCCATAGTTGGTGTTCTATCAGATTTATGATCACAAAATCTCTCATTATTTATTTTCTTACTTTGGTGTTGAATACATAAGCTTGCCAAGGCAAAGTGAATTTAAGGTGAAGATTTGAGGGCTTTAATGTAACAAATGCTTCATTCTGCTCTTATATTTGGTGGAGAATTTGGTTAGGAACATCTAGGTTCAAAATATAAGAAATGAAAGCACGTTTTCTTATGGTTTTCAGTGTGGAATGCGGAAGTTGAAGATGACCTCTTAGATTCTAGCCCATTTATCACACATGATCTGTGTCCTTCCACTTGACTGAGCAGAACTTGTGAATATGATAGAAAATCCTTCCCATGGCATGTTGTATGATAGAAGGAATCTTGCAGAAGTAATTAAGGTCATTAATTAGTTGATTTTGAGATAATCTACTACTGGGTGGTCTGGATCCATTTTTTTTTTTTTCTAATTAAGTGACCCCTTCAAAGTGGGCAAGCCAGTTTGAAGAGAGAGGGGGTTTTGATGGTCTTGAAGAAGCAAATAAGAAAACATTGAACTCTCTATGGAGGGGAACAAGTGGCAGAGCCCCCGAGAATGGACTCTAGAAATTGAGTGGCCTCTAGAAACTGAAAGTTATCTCTGACTGGCAAAACAAACCAAAAAGTGACTTCAATTGCACAACTACAAGAAACTGAAATATTCTAACAAACAATGATCTTGAAAGAGGACCCATAGCCTCAGATGACATCACAACCTGGAGCAAAATGTAGATTTGGGCCTACTCACAGTGTGGCTCTTCTTTCTGCTAGGTCTAGTAGGTGCTATTTTCATCTTCAAATCTCCAAGATTCATCATCAGATCTTACTATGATTTCCTCTTAGTTTTAAACCTGTTTTATGTGCTTTCCAGCACTTGTCTTCCAGATATGCTGGTGACTTTATCAAAATGTTTATTTTAGAGAGCTTATTATTCTCTGAACATTTTCTTTTTCTCTACTGTTTTCATTTTATATTTGCAATATATTCATTTCAATTTGATGGTATTAGTTAGGTATTACTCTCAGTGTTGCATTTATTCTTGTTTTATATGTTTGATAGTATATCTGTCTTTGTTTCTGGAGAATTTCTCAACTATCAGTAATCCTAAGCTATGAATTCATATTTATAAAGTACGTTAACCTGGGGTCGGCACTGTGCTGCAGTAGGTTAATCCTCTGCCTGGAGTGCTGGCATCCTATATGGATGCTGGTTCTAGTCCCAGCTGCTCCACTTCTGATCCAGCTCTCTGCTGTGGCCTGGGAAAGCAGTAGAAGATGGCCCAAGTGCATAGGCCCCTGCACCCATGTGGGAAATCTGAAAGAAGCTTCTGACTCCTGGCTTCAGGTCGGTTCATCTCCAACCACTGCAGCCTTTTAACTGCATGTCAGTCTGATTGTCAAGTTTTTATTTTCCCAAAATTGTGCTTAAAAACCCGACTACTGGGCACTTCAGGTTTTTTCCTCTCTTGGAAGTCCTCTTCCCCAACGCCACTGGGGCTGGAGGTCTTCGACTGTAATAAATCTTGCTTTTCAATCTCTCTGCTTGTCTACTGGAAATTCTTCCACATGAGCAAAGAACTGAGGTAATAATATCTCCTCCACCATCATTTCCCCATAACAATAATTAACACTGTTAAAATATCTATGCAACCAAAGCAATCTACAGATTCATTGCAATTTTATCAAAAGCCAACGACATACTTCAGAGAAACAGAAAAAACAACTTTTGGAAGCATAAAAGACCTTAAAGAGCCACAACATTTCTGAGAAAGAAAAGTGAGAGCATCACATATCCTGACTTTGAATTATTTTACAAAGGCTATTAATAAAATAGGATGGAATTGGCGGAAAAATAGACACAAATGCCAGTGGGGAAGAAACAGAGGTCCCAGAAATAAATTCAAACATATATGGTAAATTGATTTTTCACAAGAGCACCAAGAAGACACAATGATAGTCTTATCAATAAATGATGAGAAATTAGGATTTTGACACACAAAGGAATTAAATTGAACCTTTATCTTATATTACATACAAAAATAAGTTAAAATAGATAAAAGACCTGAACATAAGACTAAAAACAGTGAAATCTCTAGATGAGAACATAAGAAAAAAGCTCCTAGAAATTGGCCTTAGGTTTTTGTTTGTTTGTTTATTTTTGACTATCAAACCCAAATGCTCAGGAGATGAAATCCAAAATAAATAAATAGCACTACATTGAACTTAAAGGCTTTTGCACAGCAAAGTAAGCGATCAAAAATGAAATGAAAACCTAGGATTGGGAAAATTATTTTCAAGCCTTAATATGACATAGAGCTAATACCCCAAATTTGTAAAGAATTTTTATAACCTAGTAGTAGAAAAATGACCTGATTTTAAAATGGGTAAAAGGTCCAAATTGACATTTCTTCAAAGAATAAAAACCACCAACAGTTAATTGAAAAGGAGTACAACATCATTAATAATCAGGTAAATGTAAATCTGAAGCCCTGGTGATAATATTTCACTCTCATTATATTGGTGTTTCTAAGTAAACTTGCTTGTACATTCTTGGTAGGAGTGTAGATTGATATGGCCATTATGTTAAACTAATATGGAGGTCTCTAAGGAAATTAAAAATATTACTACCATATGACACAACAACCTCTCTCTTGGGTATATATCTAAAGAAATGAAATTGAAATCAACGACATAAAGATACTTGCACTTTTGTGTTTATTGCAGCATTATTCACAGTAGCCAATATACGGAAGCAATTTACATGTCTGTTAACACTAGAATATTATTAATAAACCCTAAAAGAGAATGAGATTTTGTCATTTGTTAAAATGTGGATGAGCTTATAGAACATTGTATTAAATGAAGGAAGTCAGACACAGGGAGACAAATATGGCATAGTCTCACTTATACACTTAATATGAGAAAAGAAAAGAAAATACACAGAGATAGAGAACAAAACAGTGACTAGCTACCCAAATGGGAGGGAGAGATGGGAATGAAATGGAGATATGTGGGTCAGAGGATAAAAAAAAAGCAGCTATATAAGTGTGAACAAGTCTAGAGATCTAATATGCAATATAAGCACTATAGGTAATAAAATTTTAGTATATATGAAATTCATGCAAAACGAGAAGATTTTAGATATTCTTGCTATAAAAAATTTTCAAGGCAGTGTGAGATGACAGATAGGTTAGTTTGCTTCCTATAGTAACCTTAATAATAAGTATCCTACATTATAATGTGGTATACCTTAAACATATAAAATTTATTTGGCAAATAACCTCACAAGCTATAAAATGACATGGAAGAAGCTTAAATGTACATTGTTTAATGAAAGAAGTTGACTACATATGATATTAGTTCAAATATATATATATGGTATTCTAGAAAGCACAAAGCTAGGGAGATAATTAGAAGACTAGTAGTTGCCAGGAGATTGGAATGTAGGAGGGATGAATAGACGGAGGATAGGGTTTACTTAAGGTGCTGAGGCTATTCTGTAGTATTGCACTAAGTATGGGTACATAATATTATGCATTTGTCAAAATTCATAAAACTGTACATCACAAAAGATGACTTTCAGTGTAAACTTTAATCATTGTGTATCAAAATAGGTTCATCATTCATAACACATGTCACTTATCAACATTAGTGGTGAATAAAGCCTCTGATTATGGAGTGGGTTATAATTAGTGAAAAAAAGGGAGGGAAGGAGAGGAATTGAGGGAGGGGAAGGGGGAGGGACGGAAGTATGATTATCTTCTTAGAACTGTTAGAACTGTACCTATGAAATACATGAAATCTATTCTCTTTATATTAATAAAAATGCACATCATATCTTCAAAAATAAATAAATAAAATGAGTCACCATGTTTCCAGCCTAAAACAAACAAAAAAAGGTGTTAGTGATATATGGACATCGGGGGTTGGGAGTGCAGAGGAAGTTTATGAGAATTTTGTTTTATGTTACTCCTGGGAATTTCTTTTGATAGTCTACCTTAGGATAATTTCTCTTGCTTTTTTTTTTAAAGATTTCTTTTATTTATTTGAAATTCAGAGTTACACAAAGAAAGAAGGAGAGGCAGAGAGAGATGTCTTCCATCCACTGGTTCACTCCCCAATTGCCTGCAAAGGCCAGAGCTGAGCCTATCCAAAGCCAGGAGCTTCTTCCAGGTCTCCCACACAGGTGCAGAAGCACAAGGACTTGGGCCATCTTCTACTGCTTTCCCAGGCCATAGCAGAGAGCTGGATTGGAAGTGGAGCAGCCGAGACTCAAACCAGCACCCATATGGGATGCCGGCACTGCAAGTGGCGGCTTTAGCAGCTACGTCACAGCACTCACCCCTCACTTGCTCTCTAAACTCCACAGGACTTATTGGACAGGTGTTTCATATGTCCTAGTCATGTTGGCACCCCAGAAACTTACAGATCTCTCAAAGATAAGGACCATTAATCTATTTCTAGAATAATTAGTATGCACTCAACAGTTAAGTATCATTTAAAGATATGATGTTACTCTAAAGTTTTTATTTGATAATCAGAAAGAGAGCTCATTAAGGTTGATTTTTTTCATGCTGATGAAGAAAGCTCCAAAATGAATCAAATATTTCAAAAGATTCAATATATTTTTGTAGCAAATTCATATTTTTTTTTGACAGGCAGAGTGGACAGTGAGAGAGAGAGACAGAGAGAAAGGTCTTCCTTTGCCGTTGGTTCACCCTCCAATGGCCGCCGCGGCCGCTGCACCGCGCTGATCCGAAGCCAGTATCCAGGTACTTCTCCTGGTCTCCCATGGGGTGCAGGGCCCAAGTACTTGGGTCATCCTCCACTGCACTCCCTGGCCACAGCAGAGAGCTGGCCTGGAAGAGGGGCAACCGGGACAGAATCCGGTGCCCCGACCGGGACTAGAACCCAGTGTGCCGGCGCTGCAAGGCGGAGGATTAGCCTAGTGAGCCGCGGCACCGGCGCAAATTCATATTTCAATCTTGGCCAGAAACTTGATATAAACTTAAGAATTGTCCATATTTACTCTAACAATAGCAAAAAACTGATACACCTCATCAAACAATAATGCATATTTCCTTAGTGAGTCATTCACATATACCTAGATGATTCAGTTTTTCAGTATTGTTTACAACTAGCTAGTTGCCTATAGGTATCATTTTAAAGTCGTGCATATACTGGGACAGAGATTCTGATTCATTTCTAACCTCAGAGGTGAATGAAATGAGAATATTGATTTCTCTCATAAAAAATCACTATCTTGAAAATTGCCAATTTCTCTAGGCATAGTAATATTGTAAGGTATTATTGAAGAAATGAATGTTTCTTTATTTAGACAAAAAACAAAGTTAAACTTATTTATTTAGAGTATTGTGTCTTAAAAAACACATATCATAAAAAGCATATAGTGCCATAAAATTATGATATAACTTAGAACTTAATTTCAGGTAGGTTAGTTTGTTTTCATCTGAGCTTTGCTTTTTAGGAATCATCAGTTTTTCACACCTGGTAAAGTTTACCTAGTTAACTGATATTTGATATGACTCACTTTGGTCATTAATGACTGTAATAAGAATTCCTTTTTTCTAATTATTGCAAGTGTTATCATGATGGAAAACTGTCAATGAGATATTATCATAGGTTCATTATATGCAAAGTGGATAAAATGCCAATTCCATTTAAGTCCCTACACCATCTTTGAATATTTTATTATCTATCTGATTAGTTGAAATTATTTGTTATTTACTCACTTCTTAGTAATGGTGAAAATCCCAGCATGCTTGTGATTTATATCACAATTTACTGTTACAAACCATAAAAATGCAAATATAAGCAAGATGTATTAATAACATTCCTTAGGGGCCAGCATTGTGGTACAATGGATTAAGCCAATTTTTGCAATGCCTGTATCCTGTAGTAGGATGGCACTAGTTTTAGTCCCAACTGCTCTGCTTCCACTCCAGATCCCTGCTAACGTGCCTTGGAAGGCAAAAGATGACGGTCCTAGGTCTCACATATGGGAGATCTAGAGGGAGTTCCATATTTCTGGCTTTAACCTAGCCCTACCTAGGCTGTTGCAGACATATGGGGAGTGAACCAGAGGATGGAAGTTTCTCTCTCTGTCTCTCCTCCACTCTCTCATCACTGTTCCTGTCAAATAAATAAATAAATTATCTTTAAAAATATGAGTAAAACTACAATTTTTATTTAGAGAAATAAAATTGTAATTTTGTAAATACTTTTTTCTTGTTATCAATAGTTGTATTTTTTTGATTTATTTGTTTATTTGAAACTCAGAGTTACAGAAAGGGAGATGCAGGCAGAGGGAGAGAGAGAGAGATCTACCTTCAGCTAGTTCACTCCTCAGATGGCCACAATGGCAGGCAAGGCCAAAGCCAGGAGCCTGGAACTCACTCTGGGTTTCCCATTTGAATGCAGGGGCCCAAGCCCTTGGATCATCTTCTACTGCTTTCCCGTGTTCGTTAACAGGGAGCTAGATTAGAAACAGAGCTTCTGGGACTTGAATTGGCACTTTGATATGGGATGCAAGCATTGCAGGCATTAACCGTCCCAGTATTTAGTTTTAAAAGCCTTTAACAACAGTATTTAAAATAAAAACAGTAGAACATGTATTGTTATTAGAAACTATAAGAAGAAAAATGTCCACATTGCCAAGAATTTTCTCTGGGAGACTTATGAAAAGTATACATTCTTATTCATTAATCTTTATAAGCATTGTCTGGATCTGCAACAAAGAAATAGTTTTATTGTCAACATTCATTTTGTACATCAGCAAAGCAAAATCAATATTATTTCAAAACATCTTTCTCAAAAATTTTCTCTTAATGTGGAACAGTAGGGTTTGCATTTTACCTTTGTGGGCAATACCTTACACATTATTCTTTATTTGCATTTCACAGTTCTTTACTGCTTCTAAGAATTCTCTTTCAGTTGTAAATATCACCAAATGCCTTGTTTTGAAAATTGAATTTATTTATCTTTCAATCTCTATCACATTCATTGCACTGAGTAAGAATAACAGATTTACCTGAGGGAATAGATAATCTAGTGGGTTATATTTATTTGTCTTAAAATAAATGGTGAATAAAAATCACAGCTATAATATACTCATTACATAGGATAGCTCATGTAAACAGAAATAATAGAAAAAAATGTCTAAAGGTGCTTGCAAAATAATTTGATGCCATTGGACAGATTTATAGTGTCAAAAAGTTCTGAGAATGCTATTGTCAAATAGCTCCCAGAATTAACTAGACAGCATTACAAGTCAAATCAGATATTTTTTATTTTGACCAAAGAATTATGAATCTGATACAGGAGTATAACCAGAATATAAGACACTTTGTATATATCTTATATAACAAAGTATAATGAATGAACATTTTAAAAACATATATCCTGAAAGAGAGGAAGAATTTCAAGAATTTATAATAAAGTTTTAAAAATAAATGTACAACTTATTTTTTTAAATATAGTAACTAAAAGCTTCATGACTTTTAAAAATCTTCGAATATTCCAAATCTGGGTCATGTTTACATAACAAAAGGATGTATCCAAGAAGGAAAACATATATGATGCTTTCTGTAAAAAAAGTTCTTTATCAAATATATATTGGGTAGTGTTTCTTAATTAGCTATTGTTCTTAATAAATTTGTTTCCTTTTGCCCTGATACCTCATAAAACTTCTTTGTACCTAAATCTTAAAGGATAAAAATATATTCTGAATCTTTAGAAATTCACTGTATAAGCTAATGAAAAAAATTAGAATAGCTAACAAAGTAACTATATTAATATGATAGTAATTCTTAAAATTATGCCATTTATTGGAAATTTGTATACAATATCAGAAATGTTAAATTTAGAATTATTTCCTCAACTGCTTGTAATTCCTTAAAGATGTTTGGAGTCTTTCTATCAGCTATTCTACGAATTGATTTTGATAATAAAAGCAAGAATAATATAGATGTGGTAAAATATTTGTTTCCCAAATTTTGAATCTTCATGGACATACTCCTTTCTTAAAAATTTAAGGCCACATTTGAGGCAAATGTAAGAAATATATTACACATCACAGTAGATGTAGAATTATTTAATAAGAGGGATACAAAAGATGAATTCATAAAATATTTTAGAGATGAGCAATTCATATTCACAATTGATTAATTGATAAATGGGTTTTAGGAGGACTAAATATTTACGTACTGGACCACATGACTTTGTACTCAGAGATACCTAGATCTTAATAAGTGACCTACTTGTTATGAATGAGACCTTAGGTAAATTAACAAATCTTTATAATTCTCATTTTATGTATTTATAAAATGAAAATATTTATTTTCAATTAATAGTTCATTTACACTGCATATAAAAACTTTGCTTAGTGTTCAAAGAATGGTAGGTATTATGTTATTAGTGAAAATATAGTATTTTTTTTGACAGGCAGAGTGGACAGTGAGAGAGAGAGAGAGAGACAGAGAGAAAGGTCTTCCTTTTCCATTGGTTCACCCCCCAATGGCTGCTGCGGCCGGCGCACTGCGACTGGTGTACCGGGCTGATCTGAAGCCAGGAGCCAGGTGCTTCCCCTGGTCTCCCATGGGGTGCAGGGCCCAAGCACTTGGGCCATCCTCCATTGCACTCCTGGGCCACAGCAGAGAGCTGGACTGGAAGAGGAGCAACTGGGACAGAATCTGGAGCCCCAACCGGGACTAGAACCCAGTGTGCCGGCACCACAGGTGGAGGATTAGCCTATTGAGCCGCAGCACCGGCCGATAATATAGTATTAATTATAATGTTTTGGGAGGTGATGTCATTACCATTTGAAATTGATATGCACATCCTTAGGCCTTTAGCAATAGTTTTATTTAACATGTTATTAGTATCACAGCCAAAATATATTAACACAATGAACATGTGAATGTTCAGCTTCACCAGGACCAAAAGAAATTAAAATGGACAGAAATATTTTTTACTGATGAGAGCCTATTCTGTACTACTATAATATATACTTCAGACTGTAACATTAATAATGAACAGAAACTCAGTGATTCATGTACCTGGAGGAGTGGAAGGCCAAATCAAGGGGCCAACATAAGGCAAGGACCTTCTTGTCATAATATTTTACAATGGAAAGACAATGAGAGAGCAAGAGAGAGAGAAAGTAAAAGAAGGTCAAATTTCCCCTTTTATAATGAACCCACACCTGTAATAACAAACCCATTCCCATGGTAATGGAACTAATTCATTCACTGTGCCTTCATAATCTAATAACCTCTCTTTAGGCTACACCTTCCAACACTATTGCATTGAGGATTAAGTTTCCAACACATGCTTTTTTGGGGACATATTTAACTATGGTACTGACATGATAGGAAAAAAATAGTTAGGCATAACTTGTAAAAAATGATGATGGGAAGTGTTACCTGTATTTCCAGAAAGATGTTTAGACATATATATCAGTAACCTTAAATAGTATATAATAAGATTTTTGAAGAGATGCCTAAATTTAGAAAGTAATAAAAGAATGTTATTTATACTTCAATAAGAATAAGTCACATAAAACATATTATTATATGTTTTACTCATTCAGAGATTTGATTTTACAAAGAAACCTGATTAATTAAAATCCTCAGTGTTGATCCATCCTCCTAGGAGAGAAGGGATCCCACAACAACTTTCACATTTGACAGAAGGGTGGGAGAAAATATATGATATCATCAACACACAGCTAAATTTTTTATCTAACATTTCATTATGAAAAATTTCAAAAATACAGCCATGTTGGGAGAATTTTACAGTAAATATATACACAAAATCTAGATGCTACAATTAAAACGCAACTATATTTTCTTTATATATATATATATATATATATATATACTTGTTATTTTCCCTATCAAATTGTTTTATATTTCAGGGTAAGTTGCAGACATACTTCTCAAAATATTTTAGGTTGCATAATTAAGAAGAGTTCAACATTGTAACAGACATAATTTTAAAACATTTTTAAAGGCTGAGTGTGGGCTAGCATGAAACTTCAGAATCTTTGGAAGCCCCTGAAAGAAGACTAGGGACTCTACCAAGTGACTTTTCCCTAGAGACATTTATCAAATGCTCATGAAAAATGAGAGGCAAAGTGGGAGAAATATATTTATATGATGTAGGTGCTTAGAGCTCTCTCAATATGAGGTCAGTATAGAATTCAGATAAGGCCCACAGAGATTCAGTGACTTCTACTGAGAGTTCATTTCCCTTCAAAGAAGCTCTGCAGAACTGAGGTAAACTTCCCACACCAAATCACGTGCATACAAGGCCTGTTATATTTCAAAGGAAGGGTTGTGGTGCAACACCATGTGCATTAGGGAGCCCTCCACAAAGTACCGGCCAGTATTCTATAATTTGTAAGGAAAGGGAAGCTACAAGAAATCCACCCATGAAGCAGAAATCCATGCTTTCTGCTAAAAGAATAAGGCAAAAATTTAGGGCAAAGCTTCCTAGTAAGTCCAAATAAAACAAAAACTGGCAGTACAGTCAAGTCAATTAGACAATATATTGTTTCAACCTTCTACCGAAGCCTTGGTGGAAGAAAGGAAATGCCTTCTCCTGGGCAAAAATATTACTTACTTCAGTCTCTGTTGTTCTTTTCCGAATCACGCCTATGAAGAAGTCTTTCAACAGGCCAATAAGTTGACAGTATACAGAAGAGAAAAATAATTAGTGAACTCGAAGACGGATAATTAGGATTTTCCAAAGTGAAATGCGTGCGTGCACACACAAGAACACACACACACACAATAAGAGGTAATAGAAATGGAATAGTGATCTGAGATCTGTGGGAAAGCATCAAACGTTCTGAGTAATTGGAGTCCAAAAAGGAAAAGAGAGAGGAGAGAATGGAGTGAAAGAAATATTTGAAGAGATAATAATTTTCCAAAATCAAATGAAACATTGTATAAAACCATGAAATTCAAAAAGCCTAGTAGGATAGATAAAAGAAAACCACAATTAGACAAATATACTGGCATTTCTCAAAACTAAGACTAAAAATAAAATCATGAAGGGAACCAGAGGAAAAAAATAACATGTTATATAAGGACAATAATACTGTGATTAATATCACATTTTTCATTAGAAACAATGGAAATATAAAGAAAATAATACATTTCTATAGTGCTAAAATAAGCATCTTTAAAATATTGACAAGGAAAATATGTCAGCCTAAAATTCTGTAATGAACTAAAGTATTATTCAAAAAATGAAGGTAAAAATATTACTAGAGTAAATAATTTGTCTTCAGCAGGCTGGTACTGTAAGAACTGATAAAGTGAGCCATTTAGAATGAAATGAGGGGCCACAATTGTGGCATAGTAGGTTAAGCCTTTTGGTTCATGTCCTGGCTCCTCCATTTCCAATTTAGCTCTCAGCTAATGGCCTGGGAAAGCTGTGGAAGACGGCCCAAGTGTTTGGGTTACTGCCTCCACGTGGGAGACCCAGAAGAAGCTTCTGGCTCCTGGCTTCGGATTGGCCCAGATGCAGCCATTGCAGCCATTTTGGGAGTGAACCAGTAGATAGAAGACCTCCTCTCTCTCTCTCTCTCTCTTTCTTTCTCTTTCTCTTTCTCTATAACTTTGCCTTCAAATAAATAAGTAAATCTTAAAAAACAGAATGAAATTAATAATATTATATAGAAACCTTGGCTCCAAAAAATGCAGAGAATCAGAAAGAATAAATATGTCAATAAATATTTAAAATACTGGGAAATATCCACATACCTATATTTCATGTCTCTGTGTAGATATAGATATTTAAATATCCTCAAAATCAATTGAAGTAAAAATTGTTGCAATGACATAGAGTTTGCAGCATAAAACATTTGAAGAAATGAAATAACCAAAAATACATTTTTTGTACAATTTTATACTGAGTGGGAAACAGCATATTATTTTTCTAAAAGTAGACTAATAACAAAGATATACATGTTGAAAATTAGGGTAACAACTTAAAAATAATAGAGACATAACTAAAAATCCATGGAACACTGGAAAATACTCAGTTTACCAAATAAGTAGCACAAAAAGTAGAAAAAAGTTACAAAGACCAAATGAACAAGAGTAATAAATGCTAATATTTTAGTTTTAAGTTGAAATGTATGAAGAATTATTTTACATATAATGGAATAATACCCACAATTAAATGACATATTATCAGAATGAATAAAATGAAATTGATACAATTACAAGAAACACATTATAAGGATAATGAGAGTTTAAAAACAGATGTATATAAAAGATATATCATAAGTACATAAAAATAAAAATATATTGAGCTGAAGTAGATTCTGAAGGGATGTTTATAGATTTAAAGCTCCATTTTTAAAAAATAGGATGGAGAAATAATGGTCTGAGCTTTGATATCTGGAGCCTTGATGACTTTGGTGGGGCTACCTCTCTCAGGGCTAGTCAATTCTTTAATTCACAAAGTCCTCAGATATCAGTGGGGTACCTTAGAGAGGGACCCCACCAACTGTGGGCAAGGCCACTATCTTAGGTCATTTGTGCTTCTATAACAAATTACCTGAGACAGGGTAATCTATAAAAGACAGAAATTTATTTCTCGCAGTCTGGGGGCTAGGATTTCCAAGATCATGGTCCCATAAACCAGGGCACATGGCAAAATGGGCAGATGTGTCTTCACCTGGTGGAAGAGTGAAGGGCAAAGAGAAGAAAAATTGAAAGGGACAGAACCTATCTTTATCCCTTTTATGAGGGTTATAATATCATCTATAAAAGTTTGGCCCTCCTGAATTAATTAGCTACTCAAAGTTTCACATCTAAATACAGTCACATTGGTAATGAAGTCTCAACACATAAATTTTGAGGGACATTTGGATTATAGTGGATGTTCAGGACTGCTTGTAGTTTCTCAGTAACTATTCAAAGAGTAAAAACAGTTGGGGGCAGATAGGAGACCAAATAAAAGGGAAATATAAGAAAAAAAATGACACTTCTGACAAGGTACCTAATTGTGTTTCCAGAGTTTTTTTCTGTTCATGAATAGATTTCAAATGATTGCTCTTTGAGGGCATAGGAAGGCTGGGTCTCCTAATCTTACCATGCTGATATCACTTATGAGAGTAGATCTTCAATATCTTCACTATGCAAAGCAAAATATATACAACTGTCAAGCGACGGATGTGTAAACTAACTTGACTGTGGTGATCATTTCACTTTTATATGGAGACTGCTAAAAGTTTGTGTAAAAATGGAATTAAAATGGGGGCTTATTTTAGGTTATTGTTTTTCTTAATGCTTGGAAAATGCACACTATGAAGAAACTATGCATGGGTTTCAAAAAATATTGTACCAATAAAAACTTGATGAGGCTGGCGCCATGGCTCACTTGTTAATCCTCCACCTGCGGGCACCAGCATCCCATATGGGTGCCAGGTTCTAGTCCTGGTTGCTCCTCTTCCAGTCCAGCTCTCTGCTGTGGCCCAGGAGTGCAGTGGAGGATGGCCCAAGTGCTTGGGCCCTGCACCCACATGGGAGACCAGGAGGAAGTACCTGGCTCCTGGCTTTGGATCAGCATAGTTTCGGCCATGGTGGCCATTTGGGGGGGTGAACCAATGCAAGGAAGACCTTTCTCTCTCTCTCTCACTGTCTAACTCTATCTGAAAACAAAACAAAACCAAACCTTGAACTGTTAATTCCATTTCCATGTACTTTGTTAAGTAGTCTCATATGTGTATATAAAAGCCTCATTTTGTACACCTGAAATATATACACATGTGTTTGTCAATTATACCTCAATAAACCTGGGGGGTTTAAAAATCAACATGTGTATGCTTAAAAATGTATGAAGACATAATAAAATTAAGTAGGCAGGAAATAGTTATGAGTCACTTTAATGGTAGCTATGCCTAAAATTCCCATATTCATTGCAAGGGACTGTAATGCTTCCCAAAACATGTATGTTAACATTCTAACCACCCAGGTAGATCGTATTAGGAACTGGAGCCTTCAGTATTCATTGAATCATAATGGTGAAGCCTCCTGAATTAGATTAGTGCCCTTTTAAAAAGGACCACATCCTCTTGCCTCCATGTGAGGATACAATTATAAGATGGCCATCTGCAACACAAAGTACGGCCCTCACAATCACTCAATCACATTGGCACTCTGATCTTGGACTTCCAGCTTCCAGTTCTGTGAGAAATAAATTTCTGTTGTTTATAAGCCACTAAGTCTATGGGACTTCTTTATAGCAGCCAACTGACTGGCAGTCGTAATATATCTTATGGTATATACCATAATGTACCTAAAAACAATCAGATTTTATCCGAAGAAAAATATTTATTTGGGTATAAGAGAGCATTTATACTATGTAACAAATTGGAAATACGTGCTGCATAGTAAGCCAAGAGTATTCAAAGAGGTTTAGACAAGGGAAAGTGTTTAAAGACAAAAATGTGGAGAACTTCATAAGATATTTTGAAACAATAATCTTTCACCAGTTTCTGGGCAAATATCTTTTCAGAAGTACTTTTTGTAAGAGACTGCGATGGCTTTTGTGTAAAGTTAGTGTTCTGATAGTGTCTTTTGTAATAGTTAATATCAGTTGGTCAGGTCTAAGAACCCTGCCTACATGAATTCCAAATTTTATTTTTCTGTTAGGGCTGTCACAAGCAGCTCCATAGCTTGCTCTTTCTCTTCTCTTCTCTTCTCTTCTCTTCTCTTCTCTTCTCTTCTCTTCTCTTCTCTCTCTTTCTTTCTTTTCTTTTCTTTTCTTTTCTTTTCTTTTCT
>NC_091453.1:64151157-64349609 GCF_964237555.1 Oryctolagus cuniculus
TATAACCCTACCATACAACCCAGCCATCCCACTCCTTGGAATTTACCCAAAGGAAATTAAATTGGCAAACAAAAAAGCGGTCTGCACATTAATATTTATTGCAGCTCAATTCACAATAGCTAAGACCTGGAACCAACCCAAATGCCCATCAAGAGTAGACTGGATAAAGAAATTATGGGACATGTTCTCTATAGAATACTATACAGCAGTCAAAAACAATGAAACCCGGTCATTTGCAACAAGATGGAGGAATCTGGAAAACATCATGCTGAGTGAATTAAGCCAGTCCCAAAGGGACAAATATCATATGTTCTCCCTGATCGGTGACAACTAACTGAGCACCAAAGGGGAAACTTGTTGAAGTGAAATGGACACTATGAGAAACAGTGACTTGATCAGCTCTTGTCCTGACTGTTGATGTACAACGTAATACTTTATACATTTTAGTATTTTTTGTTCTAGTACCATTGGTTGAACTCTGTAATTAACACACAATTATTCTTAGGTGTTTAAACTTTAACTGAAAAGTGATCCCTGTTAGGAACTTGGAAAACATTATGCTGAGTGAAATAGGCCAATCCCAAAGGGACAAATATCATATGTTCTCCCTGATCGGTGACAACTAACTGAGAACCAAAAAGGAAACCTGTTAAAGTGAAATGAACATTATGAGAAATGGTGATTTGATCAGCCCTTGCCCTGACTGCTGATGAACAACTTAATATGTTATCCCTCTTAGTATTTTTTCGTTTATTCTACTTAATACTTTTGGTTGAATACTGTAATCAATACACAATTCTTCTTAAGTGCTGAAACTTAACTGAAAAGTGATCGCTGTTAAATATCAGAGTGGGAATAAGAGAGGGAAGAGATGTGCAATTCGGGACATGCTCAAGCTGACTTGCCCCAAACGGTAGAGTTAGAAACATACCAGGGGATTCCAATTCAATCCCATCAAGGTGGCATGTACCAAAGCCATCTCACTAGTCCAAGTGATCAATTTCTGTTCACAATTGATCGGAATGATAGGACTAAGAGCCAAAGGGATCACATAAACAAGAATAGTGTCTGCAAATATTAGCTGATAGAATAAAAAAGGGAGAGAATGATCCAACATGGGAAGTGGGATACACAGCAGACTCCTAGAATGGCAGATGTCCTAAACAGCACTCTGGCCTCAGAATCAGCCCTTAAGGCATGCGGATCCGGCTGAAATGCCCATGAGAGTATTTCAGGCATGGAAAGCCAAGACACTCTGGCAAAAAAAGAAAAAAAAAATTACCTAAATGAAAGATCTCTGCAAGTGAGATCCCAGTGGAAAGAACAGGTCATCAAAGAAGGAGGTACCTTTCTCTGAAGGGAGGAGAGAACTTCCACTGTGACTACGACCTTGTCTAAATATGATCAGAGTCGGAGTCGGTGAACTCAAAAGGCTTCCATAGCCTTAGCAACTTATGACAAGTGCCTACGGTGATTATTGATGCCATAAACAAGAGTGTCAATTTGTTAAGTCAACAACAGGAGTCACTGTGCACTTACTCCTCATGTAGGATCTCTGTCCTTAATGTGCTATACATTGTGATTTAATGCTATAACTTGTACTCCAACAGTAATTTTCACTTTGTGTTTCTATGTGGGTGCAAACTGTTGAAATCTTTACTTTATATATGCTAAACTGATCTTCTGTATATAGATAATTGAAAATGAATTTTGATGTGAATGGAAGGGGAGAGGGAGCGGGAAAGGGGAGGGTTGCGGGTGGGAAGGAAGTTATGGGCGGGGAAGCCATTGTAATCCATAAACTGTACTTTGGAAATTTATATTCATTAAATAAAAGTTAAAAAAAATCAAGCAACATAATTCACAGTCTTAATTTTCTCCTTTTTTTGTTTTAAAAGATATATTTATTTATTTGAAAGGCAGAGTGAGAGAGAGAGAGAGACACTGATAGACAGAGATGGAGAGACAGAGAAAGATAACCTTACATCCACTGCTTCACTCTGCAAACACCCACAACAGCTAGGGTTATTTTAAGTTAAAGCAAGGATCCAGAAATTCTACCCCAGACTCCTATGTAGGTCGCAGGAACTCAAGTACTTGGGCCATCACCTGCTACCTCCCAGGCACTTTAGCAGGAAAGCTGGTGCAGAAGCACAGGGTAGCTGGCACATGAACCAAGAACTCTGATAGGGATTTGTGCATCCCAGGCCACAGTTTTGCCCTCTGTGGCATATCACCCTCCTCATAGCTTTATTACTCTTAATCCTGTGTCTACAGGGAAGATGTTCCAGATCCACCTAATTGGTATGAAGTCAACTTTTTGAGATATTAAATTGTCACTGGAAGAGAGTCCAAGCAATGAATTACAATAGAAATTATAACCTGTTAAGAGGGGCAAAATCCTGTTTGCACCACTTCCTAGACAACTTGGAGAAAACTAAAGTCAAGAACAGGGTTACCTATGAATATACAACCTATTATAATAAAATTATTCAAACTTCACATCGATCAAAATCTAAATCATAATCAAGTTTGAGATTACTCCTCTGAAGTGCTGATAATTTTATTCCCAAAGTGACATGAAAATGTCTTTTACAACAGCTGAGTCAGCCACAGAGTAGTCCACATACTTCACATAGAAATGTAACAACATAATAATGAACAATCTAAAGCTACAACTGGCACTGACATCATGTAACAGGGGTAGAAAACGCCAGTGCCACGGGTCCTAAAGACCTGGGAAATCATTTGGTCTACCCTGCCAAGGAAATCTCAGGTAAAACTCAAAATTCAATAACTGTGTAGCAGACTAATTGTTGAGATGATAATTTTGTATGGTCCACAACAATTATGTAAATGTCCAAATAGCCCTTAACAGAAAAAAAGTTTCCCAACCCTGATTCTGGCATATAAAAATTGAAGGGAAAGTATCTATTGGGGTCAGCGTGCTGGCACAGTGAGTTAAGCCTCCTCTTCTGATGCCAACATCACATACCAGCATGCTGGTTTGAGTCCCGACTGGTCTGTTTCCAGTTCTTCTTGATTATGAGCCTAAGAAGGCAGCATAAGATGGCCCAAGTGCTTGACACCCTGTAGCCCACATGGGAGACCAGGATGAAGTTCTAGGCTCCTGGCTTGAGGCCAGCCCAGCCCTGGCTCCTGCGGCCATTTGGGGAGAGAACCAGTAAATGAAAGATTTCTGCCTCTCTATCACTCTGTGTCTCTCCCTCTGCCACTATACCTTTTAAATAAATACTTAATGAATCAAGTCGTTTTAAAAAAAAGAAAGGAAACTACCTTCTGAATTATGTATTAGTAGAACTATTTTTGAGATCCTACAATGATAATGCATTTTAACTTGAAGTATACAAAAGAAGAGAACTTTTGTTTTCTGAAGTAATTTTTAAAATTTTCTGAAAATCACAGGGTTAATGTTCCATTAAATAGAGAGCTCAACAAGTTGAAAGTAATTTTGACCTTGATGGTGACATAGGAATCAAATAGTGAGAAGGAGCTTGTTAAAATTTTTCAGGGAGAGGGGTAAGAGGAAAGAGTTTATTTCAAGAAAGCCTGCAGCTTGGGGAAAGACAAATCTTTTGATCTTTTGACCCAACAAGCCAGCAAGATGGATTTTTTAAAGGAAAAGGTTAGCTTCTGGAGTGAGGGTTAAAAATAATGGGGGACAATGTTGTTGTGGCACAGTAGGGTAAGCCACCGTCTGCAATCCCGAAATCCATGTGGGGGCCAGTTTCAGTTCCAGGTGCTCCACTTCTGATCCAGCTCCCTGCTAATGGGCCTGGGTGTTAGTAAAATGCTGCAGTTTCAACTATGGCACTATCTATACCCTGACACTACCCTAGGCTCTAGCCCCTGCCGTCATTGCTGGAAGCCAAGTGGCCACATGGCCCAACCACCAGTATCAAGCTCCACCCCCATCCTAATGGGATTCCCTGCTTGCCCCCGGTAGTTTTAGGAGGACCTGTCCCTGAACACGTGGCTCTCTTTCTCTCCCTCTCCTGATCTCTCTCCCTCTCTCTGTCTCTCTCTGTCTCTTGATCTCTCTCTTTCTCAATCTCTCTCTTACGTTATCCTTCTCCCTCTTTTTCCCTCTTCGCCCCTTCCCTCTGGTCTGTCGTGTTTCCCTCAATAAACCCTTGGTGTGTTTTGTGGCAGCTTTACACTGGGGAAGCAGCAGAAAATGGTCCAAGTATTCGGGCCCTTGCACCCACATGGGAGACCTGGAGAGAATTTCAGGCTCCTGGTTTTGGCCTGGCCCAATGGCTGTTGCAGCCATTTGGGGGCGTGAACCAGCAGAAAGAATATGGATCTCTCTCTCTCTCTCTCTCTAACTCTGACTTTCAAATAAAAAAAAAAAATCTTTTAGAAAAAAATAAAATAATGAGTCTATTTAGTTGATAATTATGTAGATGTTATAAATATGTAATTAATATATAACATTTTAAGATTTATTTATTTGAGAGGCAGAGTTACAGACAGAGAGAGGGAGACAGAGATCTCCCATCTGCTGGTTCACTCCCCAAATGGCTAAAATGGCCAGGGTTGGCCCTATCCAAAGCCAGGAGCCAAGAGCTGCTTTCAGGTTTCCAATGTGGGTGCAGGGACCCAAGCACTTAGGCTAACTTCTACCATTTCCCAGGCTATAGCGGAGAGCTGGATCAGAAGAGGAGCTGCAAGGACACAAACTAGTGTCCAAAAGGGATGCCGGAGCTGCTTGGCCCACTATTGCACAGCGCCGGCCCCTAACCTTAAGCTGATGCAGGTCCATCAGGCTCATCTGGGTAAGTCCAGGCATTAGCTAGGTAGAGACCTCTTGACAATGGGACTCAGCCTCAGTCAGGTGGACTTTCCTTTTTTAGC
Source organism: Oryctolagus cuniculus (assembly GCF_964237555.1). Taxonomy (NCBI): domain Eukaryota; kingdom Metazoa; phylum Chordata; class Mammalia; order Lagomorpha; family Leporidae; genus Oryctolagus; species Oryctolagus cuniculus. The sequence continues at coordinate 64,156,036 of NC_091453.1, forward strand.
TGGGTCAAAAGTCTGCCATTTCAAGTCACTCCCCTTGGTAGGCTCCTGAAATTCTTATGCAAATATTGCTATTCACTTGCCTAGTCACAGGCAATTCACAATATCAGTAACTGGTTTAAACCTTTTGATGAAAATAAATCTGTTAGGAGCTTTAAGGACCACTCTTCCACTAGGATTGCACATATGTTTAGCCTTCATTATTCTAGAGGTTAATTCTGTCTTTTATTTAAAAGAGCTGTTTAGCTACCATAAGAAAACCAAGAAATCATAGAAATATAAAATTTGTCTAACCACAAAATTCTACTTCCTAGATATGTGTTTCTGGTTTATTGATCTGGAATAATATTAAATGACTTAGCAGTTAGTTTCCCATGCCAAGTATCTATGTTTCCCACTTGGCAGCAAGCACTTACTACTTGTCGAATTCTTTATTTAGTGGAGGGTTAAGCTTGTGATTATAAAGTAAACTGAAAGAATGTCATTGTAAAAATTAAAAGTAAAAATAAGAAAGGAAGGAGGAGGTAAAGTGGGAGAAGGGGGGAGGGAAGTATTATTATGTTCTTAAATCTGCGTATATGAAATTTGTTTACCTTATATAAATAAAACATTTAAAAAAGAACTATGTGCATTAGGTAGAGGATCAGTTAAGGCTTTAAAGTGACAAATTCCTTGCCTGTTTTCTCAGTCTAACAGATGTACATTTCCATGTTTGTTTTAAATCATTTTAGTATGTTGAATGTATTTAATGTATTATAGGCAAATATGTTTTGAACAAAACTGTGTTCCAATGTTTTACTTCCAATATTGTCAAATATAGCTTTGAATCCTTAACTCTTTCAACCTAGAGTTATTTACTTTATCCATTTAATATGACTTCAAAACACCAGTTTGCTTAGAGTCTCCTACTTCTCATAGTGTAAGGCCACCTGGTTCAATCTAGAAAGAGTAGTGTTTCCACAATTGCAATGAGATTTTCCCTTTCAAGTGATCTAAACTTCATGTCTTGAAAGTGGGACATGAAAGTGTTTAATCACGCAGACGTTACTGATGTTAATGAGTTTCAAATAATAATAACAGAAAAATCCTCTCAACACAATGCCCTGCAGAGTTGAAAAAGTCCACTGCTAATAAAGTTGCCAAACATTGTTTGATCTAGAACTAGTCACCAGTATGAGATGATTCATAAGACTTTCTTATTTCAGGAACCTGTGGCTCACTGCATTTCTGAAGAAAATTAGTGTCTTGGAAAGGTATTTCTACATAAAACATTAGAAGGACAGCATTTGATGCAGCAAAAATGTATTACATATTTATTTCTGTTTTATTCTAATTTTTTATTAACAATAATTATATATGTGCAGCATTTCAATTCATGTGTATCATGTGCACTGATCAAATTAGGTAATCAATACTTCTCTTTTTTGGACAGTACTATATGATTGGAAGCTTGGAACACCTTTCTTCTATTTCCTCTCTCTCTCTCTCTCTCTATATATATATATATATATATTCACACACACACACATATATATATGTTATTGTGAACTAATAACACCCCTAATGTTGTCTAACACTAAAACCTTATTCCTTTGAACTTACTCTAATTTGATATTAATGTATTAATTATCGGAATTCACTCTACTCCTCTACCCTTCCTAGTGTCTAGCAATTTATATTCTTTTTTCATAATGAGTGTTTTAGCTTCCATCTATGAGGGAGAACATGGAGTATTTGTCTTTTGTTGTCTAGCTTATTTCACTTAACATAATGTCCTCCAGTTCCAAACATTGTGCTGCAAATAATAGGATTTTATTCTTTTATGGCTGAATGATATTTCATTATATATATATATATGTATATATCATATTTTGTATATTATCTAGTGATGGGCATCATGGTTGAGTACATATCTTGGTTATAATGAATAGTGTTGTAATACTGAGTAGGTAGCACTGTTATATGCTAGAAAAAATATAAATATCTTCTGCAACAACACAAGATGAATCATGTTGTGGGGAGCAATCCGGACTAGACTGTTACTCGAATTAAGACTTATTCTATGCATCTGCTCTCCCACAATATGGCGCTGGGAGAGAAGTAAACAGCTTCCGCACAGCTGCCTCCAGTTCAACTAATAAACTGTAGGACTTGCTCCTGATTGGAGGAGAGCAGCGTACTCGGCGTGTGGGCAGCCGAGTTGGGATTGGCGGAGGAGGACTATAAAGGAGGAGAGAGACGGCATGCACCAAGAACATCTATGGGGAACATCTAAGGGAACCCGTGCAGCCCCCGAGAGAACCGGCCGGCGGTGTGCCGCTCCCCTGCGGAAGTGGGGAATGCGGCCAGGGGGAACTGCCCTTCCACGGAGGTGGAAGGGATAGTAGCCAACCCGGGAAGAACCAGCAGCAAACCCGGGGAGGGCCGAGCAGACAAAAGAACAGCGCAGGGTCCTGTGTCGTTCCTCCACGAAGAGGGGGAGCGACATATTGGTGCCGTGACTCGGATATGAAGCCTAGGCAGGGTTTAGTGTCGTTCCTCCACGAAGAGGGGGAGCGACACATGTACCTAGAAATATTGTGGCTTTAGAGGAAAGGGATAGAAAACAGAATGTTAGTAGCATGTATTGCTTATTGACATCTATATATGGAGCAATACCACAAGGAAGATATGAGCTCAGAAAAGAACTCTTCCTCAATTGATAATTTAAATGAAAAGACATAAAAGAGCATCCAAGGTATTTATAAGATTATAGGACAGAATTGTTCTTAAATTAAAAGTATAAAAAATAAAAAATAAACCTGAGAAATTCTCTATAAAAGCTGATTAAAATTTATCTTTGTGGTGCAGTGGTTAAGCCACCATTTGAGGTGTCCATATTCCATATCAAAGTGCCTGAGATTGACTACTGCCTCCACTTTCCAATACAACTTCCTGCTAATACATTGGAGAAACAGCAGATGATAGCCTAGGTATTTAGATTCCTGTCACCTTGGAAGACGAGCCAGATGGAGATCTTGGCTCCTGATTTCAGCCTGGTTCACCCCAGCTTCTGGAGGCATTTGGGTATGAACCAGTCAGTGGAAGTTCTCTGTCTCCCTCTCTCTGTTATTCTGCAAATTGTATTTGCAGTAATGCTCAAATAAAATATCAACTCTTAAGAATCCTCTGAAGGGTTTAGGGAGGCTAGACTATACGTATATTAGAGCTGAGTCAAAGGAAATTGTCTACCCACAGCATGGGAAGTCTTTGCAGCATTTATTCAGTAAAGTTCTGGAATTATCATGGACCACCAATTGCTGTGTGCATTCTATTTTTTCTCCTTATGAATGTGAGATGCAATGTAGCTATTCTATTCCTGTTCTACTTATATGCACTAAGTGTATAGTAGGCACATCAACTTGTCAAAGTAAAGCCTTGCCTTGCGTAAAGCATTGAATCAAGAGTGTATTTGATATTTCTTTCATTAAAACTTCTGAATGAATTAACTTTCTTAGAATAAGGATGGAATATAGAGTGCCATGCTCAGTGAATCATCCTGATAAGCCCAAGAAACCCACAATTATACTGGAGGGCAATGGAATATGCAGAGGCATGCGGTGAGAAAGCTAAAAGATATATATCAGTTTGATGGGAATTGTGTTTAAAGGACATGTTAGGGTGCAAGAAACAATAGCAAGCTATTGAGAATATTTACATAGACATTGGCTACAAAAATAATTCCAAGTAATAATGAAGTAGTAATGAATAATGATGGGAATGGGAAAAAATTTTGAAAAAAAGTTAGATGGTTCCCAGGGATTGAAGAGGAAGCATCTGTGAACAAATGCAGCACATGCTTTGTGGAACAGTGAAACTATTTTGTATATACTGCTATCATGGATATATGTCATTTTCCACTTTTGAAAACTCATAGAAATTACAACATTAAGGATGACACTTAGTTTATAGTATGGACTTTGAGAGATAATAATGTGCCAATGTGCATTCATTAATTTTAATAAATGTGTCATTCTGAAGGAGATGTTTATAATAGGGGAGACTATACAGTTATAGAGATAGGGGATTATGGAAACTCTTTACTTTCCATTCAATTTTGCTGTGGACCTAAAATCACTCTAAAAATAAATTTTATCAATGTAAAAATAATAGCCAACATTGAAAAATGTGAAATTAGAGATACAGGAAGCAGAAAAATGCATGGCAAAATAACTTAAAAGAAATATACTTCTGATTATAATATAGTAAAGTTGCTGAAACACCAAAGACAAAAAGATCTAAAAAGTAGCTACAAAGAAAAGTAGTTTACCTTTGAATGTTTATCAGTGATATTGACAGAAAACTTCTCAAGGCAACAAAAGCAATCACAGTTGATAGAATATTTTCTTATTGATACAAGAAAATAGCTATCAACATAGAACTGATTACTCAGAAAAATAATTTTTCTTTTTTTAAAATATTTATTTTATTTATTTGAAAGACAGAATTACAGAGATAGGTAGAGACAGAGAGAGAGTCTTCCATTTGCTGGATCACTCCCCAGATGGCCGTGACGGCCAGAGCTGCACTGATCCGAAGCCAGGAGCCAGGAGCTTCTTCCGGGTCTCCCATTTGGGTGCAGGGGCCCAAGGACTTGGGCCGTCTTCTATTGCTATCTCAGGCCATAGCAAAGAGCTGGATTGGAAGTGGAACAGCCAGGACTAGAACCAGCGCCCATATGGGATGCCAGAGCTTCAGGCCAGGGCTTTAACCTGCTGCGCCACAGCGTGGACCCCAGAAAAATAATTTTTCAACAATAAATATGGCAGAAATTTAATTTATGATGAGTAAAAATTGATTGTACTTTAATTTAAGCATTTATTTGAGAGGCAGATACAAACACACACACACAAGCACACACACACAGAGATATCAAAGTCACTCCCCAAAGGTCTACAGTGGTTGAATCTGCCATAGTTGAAGCCAGGAGCCAGGAACTTAATCCAGATCTCCTACAGGAGAGGTAGCAACCCAACTAGTGAGCCATCATGGAGGCCTCCCAGGGTTTGCATTAGCAGGAAGCTGGAATTAGGAACCAGAGCCAAGAATTAAACCTAGGTACTCCAATGTGAGATTTCGACATGCTAACCAGCATACTAACTGCTAGGCAACACGCCAACCCCTAAAATGACTTTTAATGTTGTAAGAAAAAGACTGATCACAGAAGCAAGACCTGAGTTGAAGGAATGAATGATAAGCAAAATGTGTTTCTTTAAATAGTAAACACATGGAAAAATTTGAGTAAGCCTTTCATATATAGTTATCATACGTAGTCTGGTTAATTTATGAATTAAAAAAGAAAAAACTAAAAATAAGAAAACAGTGGCATATTCATCAACATAGGATAAATGAAGTCCAAGTGTATGAAGGTCTTTGTATGATTCCACAGAATAATATACTAAATTTAGATATATTTTAGTATGTATAATAACACATCTATGATAACCACTAAAAGAAGAAAGATTACATATGTATACATGCATATATATATTATATTGATGTTCTGGCTTTTCAAAAGGTAATCCAAAACATAAAAAAGAGAGAAGAGAGAGGGAGTTAGGAGAATGGAAAATACAGGAGAAATAAAAACAATTATGGTGGACACAAACTCAGTATTTCAGTAAACAAAAAAATACAATTCAATAAAATTTACCAAGTACATGGTAGATTGGCTGAAAAATATATCCAGTTTCATGCTGATTAAGTGACACCTAAAATGTCACAATTTGGGAAGGTTAATACTGAAATAATGGAAAAGGATATTGAGGGAATACCAAAAAAGAGAGAAGCTATATATCTGAGAAAATGGAATTTAAAAGTAAAAAGTACTATTAGAGCTAGAATCACTACATAATGACGCACGTTTACATGGAGTAACTATTTCTTTTTACATATATAATTAAATAATTTAAAATACATAAAATATAAAAGGGAAGATTTACATAGAAAATTAAAAATTCATCATCACCATGGGATATTTCAAAATACCACACTCATTAATATATGTCAAAAAGAAAAACAATCCAATAAACTTAAGTGCTTTTAAAAAAGATTTACTTTTTATTTGAAAGTTAGAGTTACATAAAAAGAGAAAGAGACAGACAGAGAGAGAGAGAGAGAGGGGAGAAAGAGAGAGAACTTCCATCCACTGGTTCACTCCCCAAATGGCCACAATGGTTGAGGCTGGGCCAAATGGTAGCTTGGATCCAGGAACTTCTTTCAGGTCTCTCATGTTGATGCAGAAGTCCAAGTACTCGTGCCATCTTCTACTGCTTTTCCAGACACATTAGCAGTGGAACAGGTGGGACTCAAACTGGTACCCATATGGGATGCTGGTGTCACAGGTGTAGGCTTTTACCCGCTATGCCACAACACTGGCTCAAAACTTAAACACTTTGTAAAATTCAATTAACAGATTTGAATTCATGGCATATATAAACTTGATGCCAAAAAATAGAGAAAAGACAGCTTATATAACTACATATAGAATGTATTTAGAAAATGCACATATCACATTTACACCATATTCTTAAATTATAGTGAAATTGTGTTCAAAGTCATAACAAAACAAATAAATGAAATGTTCCCACACACTGTAAATAAATCTATCCTTAGAACTGAATGGAAAAGGATATATTAAAATATATGAAGCAGTATGAAATGAAATGGGCATTAATATCTCAAATGCTTAAAGAAGTGTGTGATAGTAAACCTAAAAAAATAAAAATAGATACCAATCTGTTGAAATAGATGAAAACAATAAAAACAGAAATTAATTTAAAAAGGATATAATATTGAAAATTAATCAAAGCAATGTTTGATTGTTTTAAAATACAAAGTAGATTAACACCTGATGAGGCTTTCTATGGAAAAAAGTTAAAATAATATATTAAACAAGAAATGGACAAATCAAAGATATATTCCAGATATTTTAAAGATAATAAGAGAATTGCTAATGTCATTAAGGAAACTATGTTTCCATAATAGTTTTCATAAAAAATAAAAACAGAAAAGCAGGATAGAAGAAACATTGATCATATCTTCAAAAATACGTGAAAGAAAATCCTTGCAAACTCCGGAATTTACATAGGTGTGGCCAAACCATCAACAGCAGGATGCACAATATAAGGAACTATGCAGTCAGGAGGGCTAGTTGGCTGATATACACCAGAAAATGTCACATTGGGTACTCAGCGCTGCTACTATATTGAGCACTCAGTGCTTGGGGATCGTAACTGGGTTGGTGTTGGTGAATGAAGCCCATGTTTCTGAGTCCACAAATAATCTACATTCATGTCAGATGGCTATTTTATTCATGAGCCCATTGTGTGATGATAGGGGTAAAAGGAGAAAGAGACTGACTGATATCCATTTGTATCCTCATGATAGGTTGATGCTAGTTCCAGTCACTATTCCATTCACTTCATTATTAAAATCTTCCTCTTATGAAGTCACCCTTTGGTGAACATTCACATAGAACACAAATATATTCACATTTTTTATTCTATCAGAGATCTATTCACAGAGAGAGTATTTATAAAAAAAAAGCTAGGAAAGAAGAAAGAGAGAGAGGAGAGAGAGAGAGGGAGGGAGGGAGGGAGGGAGGAAGGAAGGAAGGAAGGAAGGAAGGAAGGAAGGAAGGAAGGAAAGAAGAGAGGGAGGGAGGGAAGGATGAAAGAAGGAGAGAGGGAGAGAGGGAAAGAGGGAGGGAGGGAGGGAAGAATGAAGAGGGAAGAAGGCAATGTCATTACATTTTTAGAATTGTTATCTATGAACTACATTGAATCTTTTTTTAATATCATACTAACATGAAAAAAGTAAAAAATAAAAAAGCCCATGGTAAGTATAATTATAAATTTATATTTAATGCAGTATAAATTTTTAAGTCTATGCATAGCTTTTTCACAATACACATTTTCTGTGAATATTTTTATGACTCCTCATATGTTTTCCCCAAATTTGCTTGCCACCAATCTCCCAGTCAACTTTCCTTCTAATTGCCCGAGTATCCAGACAAATCATTGACTTTAGCCTACAAATTGATACACAAACTCACATCTGTTCATCTCTCTTTCCATGCAAAGTGTACAACCAGATATGCTTCTCAAAGTTAGGCCCCTAGAAAGATTTTCCTTTACTACTGTGAAGATTGTAGTGCTGCAGCAATATACTTTCAGGTGGCATCTGCATATACTGTAGAACAGTTTATAAATCAGACTAAAGTCTTCTCTTCCTCTGCCAACAGATCATAGGTAACACTGTATGAATCTATACGTGCCTGTTTGGAGAAATAAGACAACATAGTTGGAATTGGAACCAAGGGCATTTGAACTGATTTTATGTTTAATTTATGTGTGTCATCTGATTTGATGATGGAGTGTTGATGTTCATGTCCAACCTTATGGCTTCATGGATTAGATAAAACTTGGATCACAAGGAACATATGGTAACATATAGTTAAACATGGTTAAACATTTCATCTCTACCAAGACCATGTGGCAGGCCAAGAGATGGAAAAGGAGAGATCATTTGCTCCAAAATTCTAAGGGCCTGAACTATAATTCACCAATAAGGGGGATGACAAAGTCTCCAACAAGAATCCCCACGTTACACAGTTATTTCAGGAGCCAGTGAATCTGCTAAATCATGTGGGTCTTGTGTCAGAGAAGCTTATATTGCAACCTGGACTTGTTGCAGAACTGTCTGTTTTTCTGGGTCCCACACACAGCTAGCAGCTTTGGGACAGATATTGGGGGTGTGGCAGATTAAGCCACTGCTTGCAATACCTGCAATCCATAGCAGAGTTTCAGTTCAAGTCCCAGCTACTCCACTTCCAATCCAGCTCCCTGCTACTATGCCTGAGGAGCAACGAATGAGGGCTCAAGCACTTGAGCTCCTGTCACCATGTGGGAGACATGAATAAAATTCTTGGATCCTGACTTCAGCCTGGCCCAGTTCCAGTTGTTGCAGCCATTTGAGGAGTGAATCAGCAGAAGTTCTCACTATGACCCTGCATTTCAGATAAACAAATTAAGAATTTTTTTAAAAACTAGCCGCTTTCATTGCACTCAGTAAATTGTCTAGGGTGATATATTCAGATGAAGAATCTGTTACCACCAAAATAGAAAGAGATTGCATATCTTTCTTGGTTATAGATGTCAGATGCAACAAGTTGTATTTTACCTTAAAAAAAGATGTCTTCACATTCCCCACATCAGTGGACCCCTAGAAATGTAACTGATATATGAGGACCCTGAAGTTTTGCTACATTTATTTCCCACTTTCTGGTACATAAATGTCTGATCAGTAAGTTTAGAGTAATTGCTCCTTCTCAACTCACTAGATCCAATTAGCATGTCATGAATGTAATGGACAAGTGTTATATGTTGTAAAACTGGAAGGAAATCCAGACCCTACAAACTAAATTATTACATAGGATTGCAGAGTAGATATACCCCTGAGACAGGACAATGATGGTGTATCACTGGCCTTGTCCACTAAAAACAAACTGCTCCTGGTGGGTGTAAATGACAGTGAAAGAGAACAGATAATTTTCCAGATAAACATCTACAAATCAGATACCAGGAATTGTGTTAATTTTTTGAAGCAATGAGACCATACCAAGTATAATGGCTGCAAATGAATTCATCAGCTGGGTAAGCTTACAATAACCCACAATTATCCCTCAAGATCCATCTTTCCTCTCTATAGGCCACAGAGGTGAGTTGAATTGGGACACAGTAAGAATCATTACCCTACATCTTTCAAGTCCTTGATGGCAGCAATAATCTCTGAAATCCCTCTTTGGAAGTAGTACTGCTTTTGATTTATTATTTTTCTACACAGAGGCAGTTATAATGGCTTCCACTTGGCCTTCTCATAATAGCCTTCACTCTATAGGTCATAGAACCAATAGAACATTCTACCAGATGCTAAATATATCTATTCCAATTATATATTAAGGGGCTGAGCAAATAACCACAGGATATGTTCCAAGACAAACTAGACCTGCTGTGAAACTGTTCTTGAGCTAAAAGATGTGACCTCCATAAGCCCTTAAACTGATCAGTGGGCTAGAGAGATGTTTTTAATCTTTCAGTTCAGAGCCAAAGTCCAATAATCCTTGGAAGGTCTGAATATTTTCTTGCCTCAATACAGTTAATCTGGTAAAGATCGTAGGTCCCTTTGGTGAAATCTGAGGGAAAAATTAACAGTATAAAATTTGGTTGTATACTAGGTCCTTCCTCATGGGAACTCAGTCTCCCCTTTGTTCAAGGACTCAGGTTCTGAAAACTGATTCAAATCTGAAAACTGACTAGGAAACCACAGGTTTTTATTTTTACAATTCAAGTTAGTTTTTAATTTAATTGACGTAGAACTTCTTTACTTACACAGATCAATTAAGAATTTAATTGGCTTTCTATCTCACTTCTGTAGACATCAGGATTAAATAACTGATCCCATAGTTTTGTGTGAATAAGACTACAGGTACTCATCAGCTTATAATAGGATGACACCCCAATAAGCTCATTATGAATTGAAAATGTCTTAAATCAAAGATTCATTTAATACAAAACATCATAGTTTAGCAACACAGTTCACTGTAGACTTTTGTTTGCTTACCACATGATTGGATAACTGACTGGGAGCTACAGTTCTCTGCTGTTGCTTGGCATCCCAAAAGAGTATCTTTTTTTTTTTTAACTTTTATTTAATGAATATACGTTTCCAAAGTACGAATAATGGATTACTATGGCTTCCCCCCCATACCGTCCCTCCCACCCACAACCCTCCCCTTTCCCACTCCCTCTCCCCTTCCATTCACATCAAGATTCATTTTCGATTATCTTAATATACAGAAGATCAGCTTAGTATACATTAAGTAAGGATTTCAACAGTTTGCTCCCACACAGAAACATAAAGTGAAAAATAATAGATGATCTTACCACATCCATCTAGCCTAAGGAAATATAAAGGCTCTGGTATAAAACAAGAAAATGAAGGACCACAATTCCAGGGGTCTGGCTGACAAAGGTGAAAAAACAATGAAGACTCTGTAGGACAAGAGGAGAGAAGACAGAGGCACCGCTGCAGCCAGCCACGCGGTGCAGATGGCTGCGGCTGTGAGCTGCCCTCATACCACTCAAGCTAGGAAGAAATTGCCATGTGACCTGCCCTTCACAGTTTTAGCCGAGAGGAATTCTACAGTCACCCACTGATTTTTACTTCTGCCGTGGAACTGACTGGTATCTGAGCAGCTGCCGGGCTTCCAGCAAGAAAGCCGCCTTGCTTCCTTCCCTCCCCCACCCCCAGAGCGCCATATTCACAGCAAAAGTCCTGGCACTGTGCCTCTGTTATGCACCTACCAGCATCAGAATCAGTCAGGAGGAGACACCATCCTATTAGAAGTGAGAGAAGCGTATGGCAACCTGTGTCACTGCTGATTTGGCCTGAGGGAAAACCTTGTGGACCACACTGACTTTGAGTCCAACCTGGAGCACTAGCAGGGGGCAGGGTGCCCTATTAACCCCATGATGGAAGTGCATGTTGCCTGCTTCCCAACCCCACCCCACCACCGCAAGGGCTCCCAGGGAATAGCAGGGAGGAAACACCATGTTAATAAGGCAAAACAAGCTACAGTGCCTTGCATGTACACATGACCAGTGGATTCTATTTGAGGGATAAATTCATGGTCCCCACTAATTGTCAGTCTAGTCTGGAGGGTTGCTGGGGGGCGCCCACTTAAGCCTTAAGGCTGTGAGGTGCTCCCCTCCCCACATTATTGATGACACCTCTACTCAGTCTTCCAGAGCAGAAAACCAACAGGTAGCTGGCTCCGGGAATGCCTTGGCTCCCTCGGTGGTTTGAGCAGGCTCGCTGGGCGGAAGGTGGATCCTCCGCTCCCTGTGACAGTGGGAAATCCGCGTGCTATAGCAGTGAGAATTCTATGACTGCACAATAGGCCGCGAGGTGTAGCAGGGTTGCTGGGCAATCACTGTGTCTGTCTTCAGAGGCTCAGAGGTCCCTGAATGCCTGGGCAGAGGGAGGGGTGTGGGTCATTGCAAAGGATTCTTTTAAATATTTATTTATTTATTTATTTATTTGAAAGAGTTAGAGAGAGAGAGAGAAACATCTCATTATCCAGATGTCCACAATGGCTGGGGCTGGGCCAAGCCAAAGTCAGGAGCCAGGAGCTTCATCTAGATCTCCCATGTGGGCAGCAGAGGCAAAAGCAGTTGGGCTATCTTCTACTGCTTTTCCCGGTCATGAACAAAAAGCTGGATTGGAAGTGGAGGAGCCAGGACATGTACTAGTGCCCATATAGAATGCCAGCAGTGGCTTTACCTGCTATACCACAACTCCAGCTCCACAAAGTTTCTGTGCTCACATTGAGGACCACATAGATCCATTGTGTGGTTCATGCACCTGAATGAGTTGGGTGTGTAGCCCTGGTGGGCTCACCCTTGGTATTGATCACCTTGACAGAAAGGAGGTAAGGCAGTGATCACACCAGCATATGAGATCATAGGCTCCTTCCTGCTGACAGTAGAGATCTACCATGCCCAATCTGGCCATCACTTGACTCTTGAATGACTGCCAAACACTGACTGGAGTTCTGTGACCCCACCCAGCACACACCTCTGATATCCACTGAAAGATGAGATATTCCACTAAGCCACAGAGGCATATTTTGAAGATAAAAGCCATCAGATGGGAAAACCAACAAGAGGTTCCACAAATGCCTAAAACTAAATGTAGAAAGCCAAGAAACATGAACAAGGAAGACATTATGACACCCCCAAAGGAATAAAACAATACTTTAATATTACACTGTGAAGACAAGGATAGTAATGAAATGCCTGAAAAGGATTTCAAAAGAATGACCATATTATTAGTCAAAAACTAGAAGATCATTCATGAGTTAAAGAAAAAATACACAATATGCATGAAAAATTTGCCTAGAGATAGAGATATGGAAGAGAAATCAAACTGAAATATTTGAAATGAAGAAAAAAATTAACATTACACCATGCATCTTTTCTGACCACAATAGAATGAAGCTGGAAATTAACAACTCAAGAATCACAAGAACATATGGAATCACATGGAGACTGAACTATATGGCTCCTGAATGAACCACGGATCATACAAAAAAAATCAAAAAGCAAATAAAAATTTTCTGGAAATGAATGAAGATGACAACACAACATATCAAAGTGCATAGATTACAGCAAAATCAGTGTGAAGAGAGAAGTTTATAGCAATTGGTGCCTACATCAAGAAATTGGAAAGCCACCAAATAAATGAGTATCAATGCATCTCAAGGACCTAGAAAAACAGCAACGAACCAAACTCAAAATTAGTAAGAGGAAAGAAATAATTAAAAATAGAGAAGGAATAAACAAAATTAAAACCAAAAAGCAATACAAAAGGCCAAATGGTTTTCTTTGGAAAAAAAATAAACAAAATTGATACATCATTGGCCCAACTAACCAAATAAAGGGGAGAAGACTCAAATTAGTAAAATGAGAGATGAAAAAGGAGATGTTAAAATGGATACTAAGAAATAAAAGAATCCTCAGGAATTACTGCAAATAGCTGTATACCAACAAATCAGAAAATCTGGAGGAATCTGATAGATTTCTAGACACATACAATGTATGGACATTCAGTCATGAAGACATAGAAAACATAAATAGACATTAGAATATGACTAAGGGATGGCAGAAGTTTTAAAATAATTATGATTAATGTGTTGATGATAATATTAGGATAAAGGTAGAAACTGTAAGAAATAATAAAGGAAATACTAGATATCAACTCTAAAAGAGATGAAGAATGTCTTTGATAGGCTTATCAGTAGAGCACAAAAGTAGGTAATAATCAGTGAGCTTTAAGATATGCAAGTAGAAACTCCCAAAACATAAATGACAAGAGAAAAATAATGAAAAAGTTGAAAAATATCCGCCATTCTATGAGTCTGCTGAGAATAAGAGAAATGAGTGGCCGTATTGTGACACAGCAGGTAAAGCTGCTGCCTGCCAAACCAACATCCCACATGGCACAGTTCATGTTCCAGCTGCTCCACTTCCAATCCAGCTCCCTGCTAGTGGTCAGGGAAAGCAGCATAAGACAGCCCAAGTGTTTGGGCCCCTGCCACCCACGTGGGAGAATCGATGAAGTTCCTGGCTCCTGGCTGCAGCCTTGCACAGTCCCGGCCATTGTGGCCACTTGGGGTAAACCAGCTGAAGAAAGCTGTCTCTCTGTCTCTCCCTCTCTCTCTGTAATTCGGACTTTCAAATAAGTAAATAAATCTTTTTTTAAAGAATAAAATAAATGAATGATAGAATTTTACAAGTGGGTAGTAGAGGATATTTGCACTACTATGAAGGAGTATGGTATTATTTGATAGTGGATTTAGATTAGTAGTAAATTTATGTTGCAAACTCCAGGGCATGTATTAAATTTTTTTCAAATAATTTAATTTAAATGCTAAGTAAATGGAAAAACTGGGATTATACAAAATGTATATTATAATCACAGAAAAAAAACAAAATGACAAAGAACAAGGATAATGAATTGAATATAGCTACAAACATGGTAACTATTTAAAAAACTATATTACTCTGGGATTGGCTTATTTCACTCAACATAATATTTTCCAAATTCCTAACAGGGATCACTTTTCAGTTAAAATTTAAACACCTAAGAATAATTGTGTGTTAATTACAGAGTTCAACCAATGGTACTAGAACAAAAAGAAATACTAAAATGGATAAAGTATTACATTGTACATCAACCGTCAGGACAAGAGCTGATCAAGTCACTGTTTCTCACAGTGTCCATTTCACTTCAACAAGTTTCCCCTTTGGTGCTCAGTTAGTTGTCGCCAATCAGGGAGAACATATGATATTTGTCCCTTTGGGACTGGCTTAATTCACTCAGCTTGATGTTTTCCAAATTCCTCCATCTTGTTGCAAATGACTGGGTTTCGTTGTTTTTGACTGCTGTATAGTATTCTATAGAGTACATGTCCCATAATTACATTATCCAGTCTACTGTTGATGGGCATTTGGGTTGGTTCCAGGTCTTAGCTATTGTGAATTGAGCTGCAATAAACATTAAGGTGCAGACAGCTTTTTTGTTTGCCAATTTCATTTCCTTTGGGTAAATTCCAAGGAGTGGGATGGCTGGGTTGAATGGTAGGGTTATCTTCAGGTTTCTGAGGAATCTCCACACTGACTTCCATAGTGGCTTCACCAGTTTGCATTCCCACCAACAGTGGGTTAGTGTCCCTTTTTCCTCACATCCTCTCCAGCATCTATTGTTGGTAGATTTCTGAATGTGAGCCATTCTAACCGGGTTGAGGTGAAACCTCATTGTGGTTTTGATTTGCATTTCCCTGATTGCTAGTGATCTTGAACATTTTTTCATGTGTCTGTTGGCCATTTGGATTTCCTCTTTTGAAAAATGTCTATTGAGGTCCTTGGCCCATCTCTTAAGTGGGTTGTTTGTTTTGATCTTGTGGAGTTTCTTGATTTCATTGTAGATTCTGGTTATCAACCCTTTATCTGTTGCATAGTTTGCAAATATATTTTCCCATTCTGTCGGTTGTCTCTTCACTTTCCTATTTCTTTTGCAGTACAGAAACTTCTCAATTTGATGCAATCCCAAAAGTTAATTTTGGCTTTGACTGCCTGTGCTTCTGGTGTCGTTTCCAAGAAGTCATTGCCAGTACCTATATCTTGCAGGGTTTTTCCAATGCTCTCTAATAATTTGAGTGAAATAAGCCAATCCCAAAGGGACAAATACCACTTGTTCTGCTTGATAGGTGACAACTAACTGAGCACCAAAAAGGAATCCTGTTAAAGTGAAATGAACACTATGAGAAACGGTGACTTGATCAGCCCTCACCTTGACTGTTGATGAGCAGCTTAATATGTTATCCCTCTTAGTATTTTTTTTGTTTGTTCTACTTAATACTTTTGGTTGAATACTGTAATCAATACACAACTCTTCTTAAGTGCTGAAACAACTGAAAAGTGATTGCTGTTAAATATAAGAGTGGGGACAAGAGAGGGAAGAGATGTGCAATTCGGGACATGCTCAAGCTGACTTACCTCAAACAGTAGAGTTAGAAACATACCAGGGGATTCCAATTCAATCCCATCAGGTGGCATGTACCAATGCCATCTCACTAGTCCCAGGGATCAATTTCTGTTCACAATTGATCATAATGATAGGACTAAGAACCAAAGGGATCACATAAACAAGAATAGTGTCTGCAAATACTAGCTGATAGAATAAAAAAGGGAGAGAATGGTCCAACATGGGAAGTGAGATACACAGCAGACCCATAGAATGGCAGATGTCCTAAACAGCACTCTGGCCTCAGAATCAGCCCTTAAGGCATGCGGATCCGGCTGAAATGCCCATGAGAGTATTTCAGGCATGGAAAGCCAAGACACTCTGGGGGAAAAAAAAACCTAAATGAAAGATCTCTGTGAGTGAGATCCCAGTGGAAAGAATGGGTCATCAAAGAAGGAGGTACCTTTCTCTGAAGGGAGGAGAGAACTTCCACTTTGACCATGGCCTTGTCTAAAAATGATCAGAGTCAGTGAACCCAGGGGGCTTCCATAGCCTTGTCAGCTCATGACAAGAGCCTAGGGTGATTACTGAGGCCGTAAACAAGAGTGTCAATTTGTTAAGTCAACAACAGGAGTCACTGTGCACTTACTCTTCATGTAGGATCTTTGTCCTCAGTGTGTTGTACATTGAGATTTAATGCTATAACTAGTACTCAAACAGTATTTTTCACTTTATGTTTCTGTGTGGGAGCAAACTGTTGAAATCTTTACTTAATGTATGCTAAACTGATCTTCTGTATATTAAGATAATCGAAAATGAATCTTGATGTGAATGGAAGGGGAGAGGGAGTGGGAAAGGGGAGGGTTGCGGGTGGGAGGGACGTTATGGGGGGGAAGCCATTGTAATCCATAAGCTGTACTTTGGAAATTTATATTCATTAAATAAAAGTTAAAAAAAAAACTATATTACTAACAGCTGCTGGCTGTTGAGGCACAGCAGGTTAAGCTTGTCTGCTGGTATCCCATATGAACACCAGGTACTCCACTTCCCATCCAGCTCCCTGGTAATGGCCTAGAAAAACAGCTGAAGATGGTTAAATTGCTTTGGCCTCAGTCATCCACGAGGGAGATCCAGATGGAATACAAGGATCCCAGCTTCAGGCTTGCCCAGCCCTTGCTGTTGTGGTCATTTGCCATGGACAATAGAGGGGCCAACTCACTCATCATAGTCCTGGTCTCCTGGATGCCTCAAGGCTCCATGCCAGGAAGGAAGGCTGGAAGAGCATCTTGGGAAAGTGGAACCACACTTTGCAGATGGTGGTCACCTGGCCGTTAGGCAGCTCCTCGGTCTTCTCCAGGGCCAGGGAGGAGGAGGACACTGCCGTGGCCATTTCCTGCTCAAAGTCCACCACGACAGTGGTGCTGTCAGAGGTGTACAGGGATAGCACAGCCTAGAAGGCCTTGGAGGTGCTGGAAGATGGAGGGGAACATGACACGGGGCAATCATTCCCAACAAAGCCCTCTTTGCACATGGCAGAGCCATTGTCAAGAACAGGTGCCACAATTTGTTCTTCCATTGTGATCCACAGTGGAGCAACCGGAGGACACCAAGCATGGTCATACAGCAGTGAAGGATACTCAAGACACTTTAAGTACTTATAATAGCATTATATATTCACTGTTGCAAAATTAGAAAAAATAAGAAAAAAATAAACTCGATTTACAATATCATGTCCAACCTTCCACTGTGTGTATGTGTATAGGTTTGTGTGATTGTTTATAAGTGATTATGGCATGTAAAATTTTGAAACTTGGCTTTTTTCACTGATTTACATATTAGAAAAACCTTTTCTTAAGCCAATTAATATACAAATAGTGTCATTGGCCACTACTGTTTCCTAAATGAAGATACCATAATTTCTTTAACTTATACTTTATTGGACATTTAAGGTTTATTCCATTTGATCTCAATATGAAAAATGCTAATGTAAACTATCTTGAACATCCATTTTTGTGGTTATGACAAAATATTATAGAGCACATTTATAAAGACAATTACTGTTGAAAGTTACATACATAAATAAGGCTTATTTAATAAATGTAAATTTACAAAGTGCAACTTTTGCATTGTGGCTTTTCTCCCCATAACCTCCCTCCCACCCGCAGCCATCCCATCTCCCATTCCCTCTCCCATCCCACTCTTCATCAAGATTCATTTTCAATTATCTTTATATACAGAAGATCAACTTAGTATATACTAAGCAAAGATTTTAACAGACTGCACCCACACAACCGCACAAGATATAGAGTACTGTTCGACTAGCAGTTATACCATTAATTCTCATAGTAAAAACACATTAAAGACAGAGATCCTACGTGGGGAGCAGGTGCACAGTGACTCCCATTGTTGATTTAACAATTGACACTCTTATTTATGACGTCAGTAATCACCCGAGGCTCTTGCCATGAGCTGCCAAGGTTATGGAAGCCTCTTGAGTTCACCAACTCTGAACTTATTTAGTCAAGGCCATATCACAGTAAAGGTTCCTTCCTCCCTTCAGAGAAAGGTGCTTCCTTCTTTGATGGCCCGTTCTTTCTGCTGGGACCTTTTTCACCAAGATCTTTGATTCAGATCGTTTTTGCCACAGTGTCTTGGCTTTCCATACCTGTGAGACTCTCATGGGCCATAAATAAGGCTTTTAAAACATTAAAATTTGTCCTCTAAAATGTTTAATAAACTATCAACAGCAGTGTATAACTTTTTCACATAATTTCACTGTGTCTAGTTATAATTGTTATTTTTTAATTATAAATATTATGAATAAACAAAATTGTTTAAATTAGTACTGTATTCTAAGTATGGTTGGATAAGTTTCAATCTGTACCTTTTAATAAATAGACTAATCTGTCCATTTTTCATTTGGCTATTTCTTATTGATTGGTAATAATTCTCTGTTAAAAATATTAATCCTTGGTCAACCAGTATTGTAAATATTGTATCTGTTATTTAACTTTTGTTGTATAGCATGTTTAATATGGGATACTTTTGATTGCTAAGGGTCAAATTTATCAAGATTCATTAATGATTTCTTCCCCAAGAATTATGCTTTGGGAGACCTTCCTCTTCACAATAAAATATTGATATTAATCTATTTAGCTTAATTATTTTCATGATTTCTTTCAAAACTTGGGTTTTAAACATAGCAATAATTACATATTCAAATTAAATGTAGGCACTTCTAGAGATATCCTCTAATGAAGCAAACAATTACCAATCTTAAAGAGAATGTTCTGCTAGTGTTTTTGTAATATTCTACAACCATGAATACAACTTTCTTCAAAGCATGTATAGTTGTATATGTTCAAGCAAATCAACTATTTTGTCTCTCCTTTAGAAACATGGGTATTATATATGAAGTGATTTGTGTACATGCATGTTATTGATATTTAAGCATATCAGATAATTGTTGCTTTGAACATAATTTTCATTCTTTTATCAAGTCTGCATTCTAAAATATCTTGTTATGTCTGCTTTTCAAAACATTCCTGTATGTGCTTTACAATATGGTATTAATCCACTTACATATATTTGAGAACTAATCTAAAAATCACAATAATGTCTTCTATATTATATAATAGAGGAGATAATTCCTAATGTTTACATCACAAAGAAACGTCTATGTTTGAGGTGATATATATGCTATTTGTCAATATTTGATCATAACATATTGTGCATATGTATCAAAATATCACACTATGCAACAGATATGCATACTATTATCATGTTTTAATTAAACATTATAATTAAAATTATGATAACATTTTAATGTAGTGATCTTACTGAACAGCAGCCAAAATATGCCATGTAATTTGAACAGTTATTCTTGTTAGTTTCTATATGTATTCTACACTAATTACCAATAAAAATTTCCTTTTGTAACTACTTTGGATCATTTGTATTTCTAATAAGCCTGTCGTGATAATGATGATAATGCTGATGACAGCCTTATAGTTTGACAAACCAAGTATTAAGGAGATATTCATGACTATTATTTGTATGCATAACTAGAGCATTTTTTTCCAAAATAGAATCATTCAGTACTGGACAAGAGTAATGTGTTTTATGATTTTTTTTTTTTTTACTGAGGATTGTTTATCTGAGAAGAAACTTTCATTTTCTTTAAAGTAGATCTAAATGCATTCAGTAGTACTCCATTTCTGCAATTTCTCATTAGACATTGAACAACAGCCCACTTTACAAATTAATATTTTAAACATTGAATTGCATAATATGTAATGTTTTGCCAGTGGCCATTGGAGTTATGCTTTTCTGACATAAAAGTTACTGCGGTACTTTGGGTCTTCTAAAACTGATCTCCATGAACTACAATCACAGATTTACACTTTACAATTTTCTATATCCATCACTAGGGAATGGTCACCCTGGAAGAAAATCCTACTTGAACATATTACTGTTCTGGAGCTCTTTGGCATTCCTGAAATGAAAATATTCATCCTGTAGGGATGTTTCCTGGCAACTTGATTCACATGGGAGTTACAAAGAGAAAATGCTTGGGTTCTTATTAATTTGAATGTCATATTTAGGAATCAGTGCCTGCTCACAAATAATCCTAATTTATGCCTATTGAGAGTATAGAAAAAGTCAGCAAAATACAATCTTGGCTGCAATCTATTTGATTAGGTAAAATTGAGATATTTGTGCTTTTCATTCTGGTCTGTTAATATTTATCAGTGGCAGGATAATAACCTAGCAACAGGTTTCTTCTCTCAAGTTATTAATTCCCTAAGTCTAATTTGCCAGTTGTTTGACATTTAAAACTCTTCTTGGAAGGGAAAATTAGAAATTAATGACATAGTAACCAAGCAAATATGAGTATCATTGCAGTTTAGAGAAATATAAAACAGATCTTGACAGAAAGTACTAAGATTATGGTTGTGTGATATTGAAAATCTTAAGTACTTGATCCTCAAAGTTCGCTGAGAAATTTCTACCATTAAGCTTTTCTTTTTCTTTAAAGATTCATTTATTTATTATTTGAAAGTCAGAGTTACACAGAGAGAGGAGAGGCAGAGAGAGAGAGAAAGAGAGAGGTCTTCCATCCGCTGGCTCACTCCCCAGTTGGCTGCAATGGCCAGAGCTGCGCTGATCCAAAGCCAGGAGCCAGGAGCTTCTTCTGGGTCTCCCACGCGGGTTCAGGGGCCCAAGGGCTTGGGCCATAGCGGAGAGCTGCATCGGAAGTGGAACAGCCAGGTCTCAGACCGGTGCCCATATGGGATGCCGGCGCTTCAGGCCAGGGTGTTAACCCATTGCACTGCAGCACCGGCCCCTAAGCTTTACTTTTGATCCCTATATTACGCCAATGTGCATTCATTGGTAGTTTAGTCATAAAATAACTTAACTTCTAACAATCAACAAGGTGAAAACTTTTCGATTTCTATCAAAAAGCTTTGTCCTAACAGTTCATGGAAGGATGATGAATCAGATGGACCTGAACAAAACCTTCCATAGAGCACCTGGCACTACATATAAAAGTGAAATCCCAGCGCAAGTCATAAATGCTTTCCAAAGCTCCAGCTTCCTTAATATCTAAGGGAGGAGTAACTGGAAACAATTTAGAGGGAGTCTCATCTCCTCAGTATTTTCATCGGATCAGCGCTGTGCGCCGGCCGCGGCGGCCATTGGAGGGTAAACCAACGGCAAAGCAAGACCTTTCTCTCTGTCTCTCTCTCTCACTGTCCACTCTGCCTGTCAAAAAATAAAAATAAATAAAAAAAAAGTTGAGGCATGTGAGAAAGTATCTCTACGTCTTGTTTCCCTTAAACTCATCCCTTGTTTCCTCATTGTGCTATAAGAACTCTGATTTTAACTAACCCCAGGAAGCAAATTAATAACTATTTAAATGCATTATAGGAAATTTTTAGTTTTGAAAAGGAAACACAATTGGAGCTTATTGTGTATCTGTAGTCATATCAATATCAGCTTCAACTATAATGCAGGTCAATGTGTTTGAAACATTCAATCATTGCTTCACACACAATGCAACACAAATAGAATGAGAACTGTGTACCAAGTGATGAGCTAAGTGTTCAATAAAAGTATAACCCCATTCATTCAGCATACTTTTCTTGCGTGTTCCAGGTGCTATGTTAAATACTGTGGGAATTACAATGTAATAAGACAAAACTTCTATTCTAGTGGGAAAATGAATATAACAAAAAATAATTCTAGCACAATGTCACTGCTAATAATGATAATCAAAGCTACCACTTAATGGACACCTTCTCTGTGTGAGGCATTTTTCAAATTATTTAAGTACTCAAACTCTTTTAAACTTGACATAAATCTTGTAGAGTGGGGCTACTATATTCACTTCAGATAATATATGTAAGGCCTGGGGTGACTAGATATATTTTTAGGATATCTCAGAGACAGATTTGTGATTTTAACAGTTTGTCTGTTTGCATATCCTGTTTTCGTAGACAAGGAAAACAGCAATGTTTTATGAAGCAAAAAGAAAAATAGGCCTTTGGAAGAATTTAAAGAAAAGGAAATAATTATGCTAGAACTCAAAGGGTGAGGTAGGAGTCCACCAGATGGGGAAAGAGGTGCTGGCAAGGGCAGGCTTTTGCACTTAAAACTGAAATCTCACAAAATAAAATCGAAACATAAAATCCATTTAATAAATTATATTTTGCATAAAATTGTATTAAATACCATACAAACAAAACATCATGTTAAGATGAGAAACATTACAGAGAAATTCAAAGCCTTTATATGTACCATTAAGCATCTATTTGGCTGCTTTCTTTTTAATAGTTATTTGCTTTTGTTTATCTGCAAATGTGAGGGAGAGGGAGAGAGGGGGAGAGGGAAGGAGAGAAGGAGAGGGAGAGAAGGAAAAAGGGTGAGAGAGAGAGAGAAAGAGAGAGAGAGAAAGAAAGAGAGAGGGAGAGAATCTTCCATCTGCTGGCTCACTCTTCACTCTCTAAATGTCTGTAACAACTTGTACTAGGCCAGGCAGAATTCAAGAGATAGGAATTCTATCTAGATCTCCTATGTGGGTGGCAGGGACATAAGCACCTGAGTCATTATCTGGTGCCTCCCATAGTGCAAATTAACAGGGAGCTGGATCAGAAGTGGAGGAGGGATTCGATCACAGGCACTTGATTGATTGATTGATTGATTGATTTGAAAGTCAGAGTTACACAGAGAGAGAAGGAGAGGCAGAGAGAGAGACAGGTCTTCTGTCTGCTGGTTCATTCCCCAATTGGATGCAATGGCCGCAGCTTTGCCAATCCGAAGCCAGGAGCTTCTTCCATTTCTGCTACGTGGGTGCAGGGGCCCAAGGACTTGGGCCATCCTCTACTGCTTTCCCAGGCCATAGCAGAAAGCTGGGTCAGAAGTGGAGCAGTTGAGACTCAAACTGGTGCCCATATGGGATGCCAGCACTGCAGGCGGCGGCTTTTACCCACTACACAACAGCGCTTGTCCCTGTAGGCACTTTAATATGGGATGTGGGCATCCCAAGTAACAGCTTAACCCAGTGTGCCATAGTGCCTGCTCTTTGGATGCTTTCTAAAAAATATTTTCATTTTTCTTCTTGATCCCACAAATTACATAGCTTGTCCTAGGTCCTGATCATTATGGACAAAGAGGGTATGAGATATAAGAAAATGGGAATATTAAATATTATGTATAGCTTAGCTTATGAGTATGTGTTTGGCCTGCAAGGAAACATGGTAGGAATTGAGGTGGAAGAAGATTTCCATGTAAGTCTTACAAAATTTTTGATGAATTATTTAAAGATTAAGACCAATAGTAACATGACTCAAATACAATACCAAAGAGATTCCTCTTATTGATGTGTCTATGAGGGAACGCAGTGTAAAATATGAATATCTGACTGACCAATTAGGCATGTGAGCTTTTTTGGATGAGATACAGTTTAAGTATGATCCTCCAAAGGTTCATATATTGGAGACTTGGCGCCAAGGTAGCAGTATTGCAAGATGGTAGTGTTGTGGAGAATTTGACCCTTGGCTAGGTTTGTTCCAGGTTCATATCTCAACACAAGAAAATAATTCAAAGAAGAGACATAAAGGTATACAGGAAAGCATAATTTCCTTAAAGGGATAGTACACACTCAGACATGAGTGCAGTCAACCTCTCTTCTAAAGGAAGGAAGGGCTATTGCCTCCAACAAAGTTGGGGGTAGGAAGGGGTGCCCCAGTTGGTTATTCAAAGGTGGCAGAATTTGGGTGGGGATTGAGTATGGCTCACTTCAGCGTCCCTCTTTTGGGAATCTCAAAAGTGTCATGGAGGTTGTTTCATAAATGCCTGGATAACATATGTGGTCATCACCTGGAAAGTATCCTGACATATTGTATATGATGGGAAATGAGACCAGGTACATGATGAGAAATGGGTATGCCAAGCTGGAAGTCATGTTGCATATTTCCAGGCTGCATATATGGAAGGGCTTGAGGTTGGGTGGCATACATGAACAGGTGCTGTTGCGAGTCCTTAGCTTCTTATTCACTAGCCACCTACCTGTTGACATGAGTAGAACTTGGCCTAACAGGAGATTCTAAAGTCATTCAGGTAGCTGGCTTTCAAAAGGAATATTGGTCTTCTAGAGTGAGTTCTCATAAAAGTGAGTTGCAAAAGCAAAAACAAAAAAAAGTGAGTTGCAATAAAAGGCTGAGCCTGACCCAAAGTCAATCAATCTGGTTTTCTTTGTAGAGATGTGATGTAGTCCTCCAAAATGTGCTCCTGGTAGCAGCCATAAAGCTCTGCTCCATTTTTGCCATGGGATTTTCACCAAAATGGTTCTGTTTCTGTTTGTTTGTTCTTTACTTTTTTTTTTTATTATAAAGGAACCTTCTCTAGGATTGACCACATACTAGGCCATAAAGCAAGTCTCAGCAAATTCAAAAGAATTAGAATCATACCATGCAGCTTCTCAGACCATAAAGGAATGAAGTTGGAAATTAGCAACTCAGGAATCCCTAGAGCATACGCAAACACATGGAGATTGAAAACATGCTCCTGAATGAACAATGGGTCATAGAAGAAATCAAAAGAGAAATCAAAAACTTTCTGGAAGTAAATGAGGATAACAGCACAACATACCAAAACTTATGGGACACAGCAAAAGCAGTGTTAAGAGGAAAGTTTATATCAATAGGTGCCTACATCAAGAAATTGGAAAGGCACCAAATAAATGAGCTTTCAATTCACCTCAAGGATCTAGAAAACCTACAGCAAACCAGACCCAAATCTAGTAGGAGAAGAGAAATAATTAAAATCAGAGAAGAAATCAACAGGATTGAATCAAGAAAAACATTCCAAAAAATCAGCCAAATAAGGAGCTGGTTTTTTGAAAAAATAAACAAAATTGACACCCCATTGGCCCAACTAACTAAAAAAAGAAGAGAAAAGACCCAAATCAATAAAATCAGAGATGAAAAAGGAAATGTAACAACAGACACCACATAAATAAAAAGAATCATCAGAAATTACTACAAGGACTTGTATGCCAGCAAACAGGGAAACCTATCAGAAATGGATAGATTCTTAGACACATGCAACCTGCCTAAATTGAACCAGGAAGACATCAAAAACCTAAACAGACCCATAACTGAGACAGAAATTGAAACAGTAATAAAGGCCCTCCCAACAAAGAAAAGCCCAGGACCAGATGGATTCACTGCTGAATTCTACCAGACGTTTAAAGAAGAACTAACTCCAATTCTTCTCAAACTATTCAGAACAATTGAAGAAGAGGGAATCCTCCCAAATTCTTTCTATGAAGCCAGCATCACCTTAATTCCTAAGCCAGAAAAAGATGCAGCACTGAAAGAGAATTACAGACCAATATCTCTGATGAACATAGATGCAAAAATCCTCAATAAAATTCTCGCCAATAGAATGCAACAACACATCAGAAAGATCATTCACCCAGACCAAGTGGGATTTATCCCTGGTATGCAGGGATGGTTTAATGTGCGCAAGACAATCAATGTGATACACCACATTAACAGACTGCAGAAGAAAAACCATATGATTATCTCAATACATGCCGAGAAAGCATTTGATAAAATACAACACCCGTTCATGATGAAAACTCTAAGCAAACTGGGTTTGGAAGGAACATTCCTCAATACAATCAAAGCAATCTATGAAAAACCCACAGCCAACATCCTATTGAATGGGGAAAAGTTGGAAGCATTTCCACTGAGATCTGGTACCAGACAGGGATGCCCACTCTCACCACTGCTATTCAATATAGTTCTGGAGGTTCTAGCCAGAGCTATTAGGCAAGAAAAAGAAATTAAAGGGATACAAATTGGGAAGGAAGAACTCAAACTATCCCTCTTTGCAGATGACATGATTCTGTATTTAGGGGACCCAAAGAACTCTACTAAGAGACTATTGGAACTCATAGAAGAGTTTGGCAAAGTAGCAGGATATAAAATCAATGCACAAAAATCAACAGCCTTTGTATACACAGACAATGCCATGGCTGAGGAAGAACTTCTAAGATCAATCCCATTCACAATAGCTACAAAAACAATCAAATACCTTGGAATAAACTTAACCAAGGACGTTAAAGATCTCTACGATGAAAATTACAAAACCTTAAAGAAAGAAATAGAAGAGGATACCAAGAAATGGAAAAATCTTCCATGCTCATGGATTGGAAGAATCAATATCATCAAAATGTCCATTCTCCCAAAAGCAATTTACAGATTCAATGCAATACCAATCAAGATACCGAAGACCTTCTTCTCAGATCTGGAAAAAATGGTGCTGAAATTTATATGGAGGCACAAGAGACCTCGAATAGCTAAAGCAATCTTGTACAACAAAAACAAAGCCCGAGGCATCACAATACCAGATTTCAGGACATACTACAGGGCAGTTGTAATCAAAACAGCATGGTACTGGTACAGAAACAGATGGATAGACCAATGGAACAGAATTGAAACACCAGATATCAACCCAAACATCTACAGCCAACTTATATTTGATCAAGGATCTAAAACTAATTCCTGGAGCAAGGACAGTCTATTCAATAAATGGTGCTGGGAAAATTGGATTTCCACGTGCAGAATCATGAAGCAAGACCCCTACCTTACACCTTACACAAAAATCCACTCAACATGGATTAAAGACCTAAATCTACGACCTGACACCATCAAGTTACTAGAGAACATTGGAGAAACCCTTCAAGATATTGGCACAGGCAAAGAATTTCTGGAAAAGACCCGGGAGGCACAGGCAGTCAAAGCCAAAATCAACTATTGGGATTGCATCAAATTGAGAAGTTTCTGTACTGCAAAAGAAACAGTCAGGAGAGTGAAGAGACAACCGACAGAATGGGAAAAAATATTTGCAAACTATGCAACAGATAAAGGGTTAATAACCAGAATCTACAAAGAGATCAAGAAACTCCACAAAAACAAAACCAACAACCCACTTAAGAGATGGGCCAAGGACTTCAATAGACATTTTTCAAAAGAGGAAATCCAAATGGCCAACAGGCACATGAAAAAATATTCAAGGTCATTAGCAATCAGGGAAATGCAAATCAAAACCACAATGAGGTTTCACCTCACCCCGGTTAGAATGGCTCACATGCAGAAATCTACCAACAACAGACGCTGGCGAGGATGTGGAGAAAAAGGGACACTAACCCACTGTTGGTGGGAATGCAAACTGGTCAAGCCACTATGGAAGTCAGTCTGGAGATTCCTCAGAAACCTGAAGATAACCCTACCGTTCGACCCAGCCATCCCACTCCTTGGAATTTACCCAAAGGAATTTAAATTGGCAAACAAAAAAGCGGTCTGCAGCCTAATGTTTATTGCAGCTCAATTCACAATGGCTAAGACCTGGAACCAACCTAAATGCCCATCAACAGTAGACTGGATAAAGAAATTATGGGATATGTACTCTTTAGAATACTATACCGCAGTAAGAAACAACGAAATCCAGTCATTTGCAACAAAATGGAGGAATCTGGAACACATCATGCTGAGTGAAATAAGCCAGTCCCAAAGGGACAAATACCATATGTTCTCCCTGATCGGTGACGACTGACTGAACACCAAGAGGGAAACCTCCTGAAGTGAAATGGACACTATGAGAAATGGTGACTTGATCAGCATAGCCCTGACTGTTAATGAACAACTTAATACATTATCCCTCTTAGTAGTTTTTTTATCTGTTCTACTTAATATGACTGGTTTAGTTCTGTAATTGATGCACAGTTATTCTTAAGTGTTGAAAATTAACTGAAATGTGATCCCTGTTGAACATGGGAGTGGGAATGGGAGAGGGAAGAGATGTATAATTTGGGACATGCTCAGGCTGACTTGCCCCAAGTGGTGGAGTTGGAAGCATACCAGGGGATTCCAATTCAATCCCATCGAGGTGGCATGTACCAATGCCATCTCACTGTTCCAGGTGATCAATTTCAGTTCACAGTTGGTCATGGTGGAGGGACTGGGAGTCAAAGGGAGCACATAGACAAGTCTAGTACCTGCTAACGCTAACCGATGGAGTAAATAAAGGGGAGAGTGATCCAACATGGGAAGTGAGATACTCAGCAGACTCATAGAATGGCAGATGTCCAAAATAGCACTCTGGCCTCAGAATCAGCCCTAAAGGCATTCGGATCTGGCTGAAAAGCCCATGAGAGTATTTCAGGCATGGAAAGCCAAGACACTCTGGCAAAAGATCTCTGTGAGTGAGATCCCAGTGGAAAGAACAGGTCCTCAAAGAAGGAGGTACCTTTCTCTGAAGGGAGGAGAGAACCTCCACTTTGATTATGACCTTGTCTAAACAAGATAAGAATCGGAGAACTCAGAGGGCTTCCATAGCCTTGGAAACTCATGACCGGAGCATAGGGAGACTACTGATGCCATAGACAGGAGTGTCAATTGGTAAAGTCAACAACAGGAGTCACTGTGCACTTACTCCTCATGTAGGATCTCTGTCCTTAATGTGCTGTGTATTGAGATTTAATGCTATAACGAGTACTCAAACAATATATTTCACTTTGTGTTTTTATGGGGGTGCAAACTGTTGAAATCTTTACTTAATGCATACTAAACTGATCCTCTGTAAAAAAAAAAAAAAAAAAAAAAAAAAAAAAAAAAAAAAGAAAGAAATTATCAACTCCCAACTTGACTCTCACTGGGATTAAACATGACAATAGGTCTGCTCTGATTTCATCATCATTTAAAAAAAATCATCTATTATTTTTCACTTTATGTTTCTGTGTGGGAGCAAACTGTTGAAATCCATACTTAATGTATACTAAGCTGATCTTCTGTATATTAAGATAATAGAAAATGAATCTTGATGTGAATGGAAGGGGAGAGGGAGTGGGAAAGGGGAGGGTTGTGGGTGGGAAGGACGGTTTGGGGGGGAAGCCATTGTAATCCATAAGTCGTACTTTCGAAATTTATCTTCATTAAATAAAAGTTTAAAAAAAAAAAGAGAGCAGATTTTACACGTTCTATAGGTACACTTCCAAGAACACAGCCACACTTCCTTCACTCCCATGCTCCTCACCTATCCCCTACTCTTCATCCCTTCTCTTCATCAGTTTTTGCAAGGGCATAATTTTAATCCACTCTATATTCACAGGCTTACTTCACCACTAATTATAATATTCAGAAAGAGAAAATAGGAAGACCATAGTTCCACAAGAGTATCAACACAAGCTAAAAATGGCAATCATATCCCAAAGTGACAACTTCATTCCTGTACATTTTTTGTGGTCCATATTAGCTGCCAAGTATCAGAGAAAACATATGATATTTATATTTTTGAGACTGGCTTGTTTCACTAAGCATAATGGTTTCCAGTTGCATCCATTTTGTTGCAAAAGACAGGAATTTAGTCTTTCTTATGGCTGAGTAGTATTCCATAGTGTATATATACCTCATTTACTTTATCCAATCACCAGTTAGTTGATGGACATCTGAGTGGATTCCATAACTTAGTTATTATGAAGTAAGTTGCAATACACCTGGGGGTACAAATAACACTTTCGTGGGCTGATTTAATTTATTTTGCATAAATTTGCAAGAGTGGAATGATTGGGTCATCTAGTTGATCTATTTTCAGATCTCTGAGGAATCTCCATACTATCTTTCAAAATGGCTGTATTAATTTATGTTCCTACCAACAGTAGGTTACAGTACATTTTTCCCCACATCCTCACCAGCATTTTTTTTTTTTTGGATGATAGCCATTCTAACCGGGATGATAGAAAACCTCATTGTGGTTTTGATTCTCATTTCCCTGATGGATAGTGATCCTGAGCATTTTTTCATGTATCCATTGGCCATTTGCATTTCATCCTTTGAAAAACGCCTGTTCAGTTCCATTGTCCATTTCTTAAATGGATTGTTTTGTTGTTGCTAAGATCTTTGAGCTCTTTATAGATTCTGGATATCAATCCTTTATCAGTTTCATAGTTTGCAAATATTTTCTCCCATTCTGTCAGTTGTCTCTTCACTTTTCTGAGTGTTTCTTTTGCAGTGCAGAAGCATCTCAGCTTGATGGTAATCCCATTTGTCTATTTTTGTTTTAAGAGCCTATGCTTCTGAGGTCTTTCCCAAAAAGTCATTGCCTATGCCAATATCTTACAGAGTTTCCCCAAAGTTTTCCACTTGTAATTTGATGGTAACAGGTCATATTTTCAGATCCTTGACTCATTTTGAATGAAGTTTTGCATAAGGTATAAGGTAGGGATCTTGTTTCATACTTCTTCACAGGTAGACCAAATTTTCCCACCACCATTTGTTGAAGGCACCGTCCTTTCTCCCAGGATTGATTTCATTTTGTTTGTCAAAGATTAATGGATTATAGATGCATGAACTGATTTCTGGGGGTTTCTAATCTGTTCCATTGATCTACATGTCTATTTTTGTGCCTATACAAGGCTGTTGTATTTATAACTGCCATGTAGTGTATCTTGAAGCCCTGTATTGTGATATCCCATCTTTGATTCTGTTGTTTAAGACTATTTTAGCTATTTAGAGTCTCTTCTGTTTCCATATGAATTTTAGCATCATTTTTTAAGATCTGAGAAGAATGTTATTTGTGTTTTGATTGGGGTCACATTTTATCTGTAAATTGCTTTCAGTAGTATGGACATTTTGATGATATTAATTCTTCCAATCCACGAACATGGAAGATTTTTCCATTTTTTTGTGTCTTCTTCTATTTCTTTCTTTAATGTTTTGTAATTTTCATTGTGGAGATCTTCTACCTTCTTGGTTAAATTTATTCCAAGGTAGTTAGATTTTTTTTGTAGCTATTGTGAATGGGACTGATATTACATGGTTTTTTTTTTCAGCCATGGCATTGTCTGTGTATAAAAAGACTATTGATTTTTGTGTGTTTATTTTATATCCTGCAACTTTACCAAAGTCTCCGATGAGCTCCAATAGTATCTTAGCAAAGTCTTTTGGCTCCCCTATTTAATCAAGTCATCCACAAACCGGGAAAATTTGACTTCCTCCTTTCCATTTTGTATCCGTTTGTTTTCTTTTTCTTGCTTAATGGCTCAGGCTGAAATTTCCAGGAGTATCTCGAATATCAATGGTGAAAGTGGGCATTCTTGTCTGCTTCCAGATCTTAAAGAAATGAAATTATTTCAAGCTAGGAATCTTCTGCACCACAAAAGAGACAATCAACAGAGTGAAGAGACTAAAGGCAGAATGGAAGAAAATATTTGCCAGCTATTCAACCAAAAGAGAATTAATACCCTAAATAAATAAGGAACTAAATGGGGGGGGGGAATAAACTGAATACCAAAAAACAGCAAATCTTATTAGCATTAGACATTTCTCAAAAGAAGAAATATAAATGGCCAATAAACGTATAAGGAAAGGCTTGATATCACTAGCCATAAGGGAAATGCAAATTAAAACCACAATGAGATATCGCCTTACCTATTTGAAAATTACTATTATCAAATTTAAAAAGTGACAAATGCTGGCAAGGCTGTCGAGAAAGGGAGACTCTTCTAAACCATTGGTGGGAATGTGAATTAGTACACACTCTGAAAAAGGGCTTGGAAATTAGTCAAAAAAACTAGAAATATAAATTCTATATGATCCACTACTTAGTGTATATACAAAATACATGAATTATTATATCAAAAAATATGTGCAATGCAGCACTATTCATAATGGACACGTTATGAAATCAACTAAAATGTCCATCAATAGATGAATGGATAAACATGTATACATACAGAATGGAATATTATTCAGCCATGAAATATATGAAACCATGATATTTGCAACATAATGGATGGAACTGGAGGACAATTTATTAAGGGAAATAAACCAGAACTAGAAACAATAATACATTCTTTCTGATATGTGAGAGCTAAAAAATTCAATGTGAACAGAATCATAATTACCAGAAGCTTGATGGTTTATGGGTGATAGAAGAAGTTTGGATAATGAGTACCAAATCAGAGTTAGACAGAAAGAATAAGTTCCTACTGTAATATACCATAGTGGAGTGACTATAGTTCAAGATAACCTCATATATTTTTCTGTCAAATAGAAGAGGGGAGTTGCAGAGCTCTAATCACAGTGGCAGGAAAAAGGAAATATTCATTGCTCTGGCTGCTTCAGTAAATATTTTATACATTTGTTGATGTATTGCACTCCAAATATTTATAATTATTGCTAATGAACTTTTACTGGTTTAATAAATAACTCAACTTATAGGGATAAAATAGAACAATCAGAGGAACAAGATATCACTAATTGGACAAAATAAAGTGTAACTGACCTTAAAGAAACAAAAATGTATGAAATGCCTGAAAGACTTCTAAATAGCTATTTTAAGGAAGCTCGAAGAACTGCAAAAAATACAGTAGAACAATTCAATGCTTTCAGAACATAAGTGATTAAAAGAAGCAATTTCACGCCAAGACTGAAGTAAAAAAATTCAAACTGAAACCCTGGAGGTGGGGGTCAGCATTTGGTGAAGCAGTAAAGAGACTACAGGAGATGCCAGTATCCCATATTGTCATGACTGAGTTGGCATCCCAGGTCTGCTCGCAGTTTCAGCTTTCTGCTAATGAGCATCCTGGGATGGAACCAGTGATTGTTCATGTAACTGGGGAAAAAGACTTCTCAGCTGGTGGCTTCAGCCTGGCCCGTCCCTGGCTGTTGTGATCATTTGGTGAATGAACCAGCAGATGGAAGATCTCTCACTCTCTCTGTAGACAACTGACTTTAAAATAATTTAATTATAAAATTATAAAAAAGATATACCGGGGCTCAAAAGTACAATGAAAACAATGACAGCCATCAGCATTAATTACAGCATTGCTCAAGAAAAAAAAAAAATCTGTGAACTCAAGATAGGTTATTTGAAAATATATAGTCAGAGAACCAAACAGTAAAAGAACAAAAAGTAATGAGGAAAATTCTCAGGGTTTTAGGGACATTTTAAAAAAATATTCTGAAGCCATTGGTGAACAACATTGTTCTTTACAACAAGTAAAGAGAGATAATCAGATAGACAGCTTGTTTAAAGAAATAATTTCTTGTTTTACAGTTTGACTTTGCAACTATGTACAGGTTTTACAGAATTTTTTAAAAGAATCCTCAAAATTGAAAAGGAATGGAAACAAATAAGACTAATTGTTAATTTGGCAACAGCAACACAGAGTAAAAATATCCTGTTAAGTCATGTTTAAATCCGCATTCGCAGTGAGCCATTTCTAAGGGCAAAATGAAAAGGAAGGACAAAACAACAAAAAACAGCCCAAAGGAATCCAAAACCACATTCCATAGCCTCCTTGTGGGTAGCATTGCCACTGTAATTTTGAAACTATGACGTAAGTGTTACTGGTTAAAGTAAATAAATAATAATACTGGCATGAAGCAGGATTTTCAGTGGAAGAGATACAAGATATAAGTATAAAACAGAAAAGATTAATCTTACAACTTGAAAGTATATGTTTGTGCTAATTATTATTTTTCTCCATTGGAAAGCCTAGAAACACTGAAGAGCTAATAGCAGAATTCCAAGCCTAGCAAGTGGCCCTTTTCTGTTTGTTTTTTAAGGATCTATGTTGTTTATTTGAAAGGCAGAGTGACAGAGAGAGGGAAAGACAGACAGAGATCTTCCATCTGCTGGCTCACTCCCCAGATGGTGGCTAGGGTTGGGCCAAGCTGAAGCCGGGAGCCTGAAACTCCATCCAGGTCTCCCATGTGGGTGGCAGGGGCCTAGGCACTTGGACCACCATCTGCTGCTTTCCCAGGTGCATTAGTAGGGAGCTGGATCAGGAGCAGAGCAGCTGAAACTGGAACTGGTACTGTGATATATCAGAGGCATTGCAGGCAGTGGTTTAACTCGCCATGCCACTATGCTGGCCCCACTTCTGGCCTTTACGTGCTGTTTTCCTCTAAGAGGATCCAAGGATCCTTGGAGAAGTGCCGATACCAGGACTAAGCCAAGAAATGCACAAGAGCCCAGGACCTGTTGAAGGCCTAGAAAGTTGATAACTTGAAACACCACTGGGGGCTGTGAAAGGCTCAGGCATCCATGTGGATCCACACATGGACAATTTAACCAGCACCTCACAGCGATGGAAGCAAGTCAAACCTATCAAGATCCATTTAATATAGTATAAAACATCTGTGGCGTAGTGGGCTAAGCCTCCACCTGTGGCCCCAGCATCTTGTATGTGCGCCAGTTCCAGTCCTGGCTGCTCCTCTTCCAATCCAGCTCTCTGCTTTGGCCTGGGATAGCAGTGGAGGATGGCCCAAGTCCTTGGGCTCCTGCACCCACATGGGAGACCTGGAGGAAGCTCCTGGCTCCTGGCTTCGGATTGGCCCAGCTCTGGCCATTGTGGCCATTTGGAGAGTGAGCCAGCAGATAGAAGACCTCCCCGACCCTTAACTCTAACTGTCAAATATATAAATCTTTAAAAAGAAGATCTGACCCATCGCCATGGGAGGTCACTGGTAGGCAAAGGGAAATAATGATGAGTATCTATGCTGTATGAAGTATATGGGGGTATTTTAAGAGGCTCATGGAAAATGGAATTAAAAGGCATTTGTTTTGGTGCAAAAAAAAAAAGAAATAATAACAGAAAACTTTACAAACACAGATTAAGATATAAATATATAGTAACAGCAAAGTCAAACATCTTTAATCAGATTTATTCCAAATATGTGCATACTAAGTGTCAGGAAAATGGCGCAGTTTTATCTATGGCACGATCTACACCCTGACACCATCCTAGACTCTAGCCCCCTTTGCCATTGCTGGAAGCCAAGTGGCCACGTGGCCCAACCACTGGTGTCAAGCTCCACCCCCATCCTAATGGGATTCGCTGCTCCTGCTTCCCTGCCCGCCCTCCAGCAAAGTTTTAAAAGGACCTGTTCCTGAACACGGGGCTCTCTCTTCTCTGCGCTCTCTGCTTTCCTCTCCTCTCCCCCTCTCATCTCTCTTCTCTCTGCTCTCTCTCTTCTCTGCTCGCTAGCTCCTCTCCTCTCTGTCTCTCTCTCTCTCTCTTATACTCTTCTTCTCTCTCTTTTTCCTTCTTCGCCCCTTCCCTCCAGCCTTCTGTTTTTCCCCAAAAAACACGTTCCCTTACTCCAGTGTTTGTGTTTTGTGACGGCCTAACACTAAGACATATTATAAGCAAACTACAAAGATCAAAGACTATGAAAGTATCCTGAAAACGTAAAAGAAAATAACACATATAAAGAGTCCCAATACACCTAGCAGCAAAACACGTCAGTGGAAAACTTACAGGACAGGAAAGAGTGCTTATGCCTCCCCATGCCACACACACACACACACACACACGCAAACTCAAAACACTTCCAACCAAGAATACTCTACATGGTAAATCTATCCCTCAGAAACTGTGAAGAGATAAAAACTTTCCCAAACAAAAGCTGAGAGAGTTAATCCCTACCAGATCTCTCTTACAACAAATGCCAGAGGAAGTTCTTTGACATGAAAGAAATGGACACTAATGAGTAACACAAAAACCTCGGAAAGTGTAAAACTCACTGGTGAAAGTAAATAAACAGTCAAATTCAGAATACCAACAGAGTAATGATGATGTGTAAATCACTTCTATTATAAAGTTTAAAAAGAAAACAACTACTGAAATAATATTAACTGCAGTAATTTATTAACATTATGCCATATAAAATGTTAATTTTGGAAAGAAGAGTAGTTAAAAGGTGAAAGTTTTTTTTAAATTAAAGCTATTTTCATCTTAAAATAACCTATTTAAGCATCATGCTAAACATGGAACGTGTGAACTATTGTAAGTATCATGCCAACCACAGAGCAAAAATTTGTAACAGATACACCAAAAATTGAAAAATCAAGGAAAAAACTCACTTAGCTACAAAGAAAGACAGTAAGAATGGAATAAATATTCTATCTATAAAATAACCAGAAAATAATGAACAAAATGACAGTAATAACTTCTTACCTGTTGATAATTACCTTTATTTGAATTATTTAAATATACAAAACAAAATACATAGAATGAATAAATAGATTAAAAAACAAGACCCAATTATATGCTGCCTACAAAAGATTTAGGTCACCCATAAGGACGCACATACGTGGGAGACCCGGAGGAAAGTTCCTGGCTCCTGGATTCAGATGGGCGCAGCTCTGGCCATTGCAGCCAATTGGGGAGTGAGCCAGCGGATAGAAGACCTCTCTCTCTCTCTCTCTCTCTCTCTCTCTCTCTCTGCTTCTCCTTCTCTCTGTGTGTAACTCTGACTTTCAAATAAATAAAAAATCTTTAAAAAAAAAGAAGACACTAAAAAATGAAAACACTTCCAATGTTACTGGATTTTAAGAATTAATTATTATTAAATAATTGTAGTAACAAATGCCATTTAGATTCAATGCAATATCCAGTAAATACCAATGAAATTTCTCACAGACCTATAAAAAGTAATCTTAAAATTCATGTGGAGGGGCTGGCACTGTGGCATTGTGGGTAAAGCCGCCGCCTGCAGTGCCAGCATCCCATATGGGCGCCAGTTCAAGTCCTGACTGCTCCACTTCTAATCCAGCTCTCTGCTGTGGCCTGGGAAAACAGTAGAAGATGGCCCAAGTCCTTGGGCCCCTGCACCAGCGTGGGAGACCCAGAGGAAGCTCCTGGCTCCTGCCTTCGGATCAGCACAGCTCCAGCAGTTGCAGACAATTGGAGAATGAACCAGCGGATAGAAGACCCTCTCTCTCTGCATCTCCTTCTCTGTGTAACTCTGACTTTCAAGTAAATAAATAAATCTTTAAAGAAATTTCACATGGAAGCACAAGACATCCTAAATAGGCAAAGAAATCTTGAACAAAAGAATGAAGCTGGAGGCATCACATTGTCAAATTTTAAGACATACTGCAGAGCTATTGTAACCAAAACAACATGATTTTGGAATAAAAACTGACACGGTAGACCATTGTAACAGAAGAGATTCCAGAAATGAATCCATGTATGTACATCCAATTTATTTTTGACAACAATGCCAAAAACCATGAACTACAGAAAAGACAGTCTAGGGACCGGTGCTGTGGCATAGTGGACTAAGCCTCACCCTCCGGTGTCAGCATCCCATATGGGTGCCAGTTAGAGTCCCGGATACTCCTCTTCCAAACCAACTCTGCTACAGCCTGGGAGAGCATCAGAGAATGGCCCAAGTCCTTGGGCCCCTGCACCCATGTGGGAGACCCAGAAGCTTCTGGTTCCTGCTTCAGATTGGCCCAGCTACATTCCTTGTGGAAATTTGGGGAGTGAGCCAGAGGATGGAAGACCTCTTTCTCTGTCTGTAACTCTGCCTCTCAAAAAATAAATAAATATTTTTTAAAAAGAATTCTCTGTTCTACATATGGAGGATGGCCCAAGTGCTTGGGCCCTTGCCATCCATGTAGGAGACCCAAAGAAACTCCTGGCTCCTGGCTTTGGACCAGCCCGGGTCTGGCCATTGCAGCCACTTAGGGAGTGAACCAGCGGTTGGAAGATCTTTCTCTCTGTCTCTCCCTCTGTCTCTCTGTAACTCTGGCTTTCAAGTAAATAAATAAATCTTTAAAAAAAAAGACACATAGACCAAGAATAAAAATTACAGAAATAAATCCACATAGCTACAACCAACTTATCTTTGACAAATGTTCTACATACATTCCTTAGAAAAAGAACAGTCTTGGGGCCAGCGCTGTGGCGCAACGGGTTAACACCCTGGTCTGAAGCTCCAGCATCCCATAGCTGGTTCTAGTCCCGGCTGCTCCTCTTCCAATCCAGCTCTCTCCTATGGCCTGGGAAAGCAATAGAGGATGGCCCATGTCCTTGGGCCCCTGCACCCACGTGGGAGACCTGGAAGCTCCTGGCTCCTGGCTTCGGATTGGTGCAGCTCTGGCCATTGCGGCCATCTGGGGAGTGAACTAGCGGATGGAAGATCTCTCTCTCTGTCTCTACCTCTCTCTGTAACTCTGTCTTTCAAATAAATTAATAAATGATTAAAAAAGAAAAGAAAATGGACAGTCTCTCCAATAAATGATGTTAAGAAAAATTGGATCTCCACGTAGAAATTTGAAACAAGACCTTTATCTTATACCCTATAGAAAAATCAACTCAAAAAGGATCAAAAATCTAAATATAGGATATGAAACTACTGGAGAAAATACTCCAAGACACTGGCATAGGAAATGACTTTTGGATAAGACTCCAAAAACACAGGCAATAAAAGTGAAAATAGACAAATGAAATTGTATAAAGCTAAGAAGCTTCTGACGGCAAAGGAGACAATCAACAGTGTAAAAGCATAATAGGAGAAAATATTTGGAAATGATACATCTGGTAAAGAATTGAAATCTAGAATGTATGAGGAAATCAAGATAATCAACATCAAGCAATCAAACAATCCAGTAGAAATGGTCAAAGCAAGGCTGGTGTTGCAGCACAGCAGATTATGGGGCCACCTGAGACATCTGCATCCCATATGGGCACCATTGTGAGTCTTGGTTGCTCCACTTCCCATGCAGCTCCCTGATAATGTGCCTGAAAAGGTGGCAGAAGATGGTGTAAGTACTTGGGCCCTTGACAGTAGGAGACCTGAATGGAGTTCATAGCTCCTGTATTTGGCATGGCCCAGCCCTGGCCGTGTGGACATTTGGGGAGTTAACCAGCAGATGGAAGATTTCTCTTTCTGCCTCTCTCTGTAACTCTGCCTTTTAAATAAATGAAACCAATCTTTTAAAATAAACACACACACAATTAGGTAAAAGGAATATCTTCTAGTGTTGCACAGCACAGTGGGGTTGCTATAGTTGAAAATAACTTAAATATCATATGAAGAACTAGAATAGAGGAGCTGGAAGATTCCAGAGCTAAAATATTATAAGGAAATAAAAATTCTAGATCCCATAATTTGATCAATGCATGATATATACATGTATTGAAAGGTCACACTGTATCACATAGGCATGGGCAATTATTTCACATTAATGAAAAGGGTATAAAATCCTTATGGAATGCAAAAAATCAAAACTATTTTTAAAAAGAACTTGACCAAACTTTGTTCATGCCCTATGGCTTTATGGAAGTCTAAATTTAATAATGAAGGGTGCCAGCGTTGTGGCCCAGCGGGTTAACGCCCTGGCCTGAGGTGCCAGCATCCCATATGGGTGCAGGTTCTAGTCCTGGCTGCTCCTCTTCCAATCCAGCTCTCTGCTGTGGCCTAGGAAAGCAGTAAAAGATGGCCCATGTTCTTGGGCCCCTGCACCTACGTGGGAGACCTGGCTCCTGGCTTCAGATCAGTGCATTTCCGATCGTTGCGGCCATCTGGGGAATTGACCAGCAGATGAAAGACCTCTCTCTCTTTCTCTACCTCTCTATGTAACTCTACATTTCAAATAAATAAAAATAATCCTTTAAAAATTTAATAATGAAGGACAGTTTATTTGGCAAATCCATTTTTTTAATTTGGCAGGACTGCTTTTATTCAGAAATAAAGTGAGACTTGAAAAGAAAAAGAAACACAGTGGAAAGATTTAGAAAATTCACACCCTGACCAGGAAAAGGGCCTGAAAGAAGCATGTAAAGGTGTATGTACCACAGAGATCCTTTGCAAAAGCATGCATAAATAAAAGTGAACCAGTTGCTTTGCATGGAGACAATGAAAAAGAGGCTTAGAAATCTTCAAGAAACTCTTCCCATCATAGCCCCTGAGGCATGGAAGGACACACTTGTTTCAGGGAGCAAGTCTGGGAGCAGTGGAGCGCCAGTTCGAGATTCCGCTCCTAGTTTTCCAGTATCGTGCTCTACAATTGCAGCTGTGATTAAAGCAGGCCCCTACCTGCTGCAGACATTGGTCACATTCACCTGATGCTGCTTTTGCAGGTGTGCAGAATTTAAGATTGGGCGATCATAGAGGCATGCACTGAGATTTCAAGGAAAAACCCGGGAGGCCAGGCATAAGTTTCCCACAGGAATTTAGTCCCTACACACATTATCCACTATAAAACACAATGAGGCTGGCCGGTGCCACTGCTCACTTGGCTAATCCTCCACCTGCGGCGCCAGCACCCCAGGTTCTAGTCCTGGTTGGGGCGCCGGATTCTGTCCTGGTTGCTCCTCTTCCAGTCCAGCTCTCTGCTGTGGCCCGGGAGGGCAGTGGAAGATGGCCCAAGTGCTTGGGTCCTGCACCCGAATGGGAGACCAGGAGGAAGCACCTGGATCCTGGCTTCGGATTGGCGCAGCGCGCCGGCCATAGCGGCCATTTGGGGGGTGAACCAACGGAAAAGGAAGACCTTTCTCTCTGTCTAACTTTACCTGTCCAAACGCACACACACACACACACACACACACAATGAGGCTGAAACCAGGATTCCAGGAAGATAGAACAAGCATTAAGCAACACTAGCCCTCGAAAGCTGCAGGTATCCTGTGATCAACAAAGCCATGGGAGTGGGGCTGTTTTGGGCTTTGGGTGCCTAACCGCTGCTGCAGTATGCACAGGATGCAAGACTTAAAGCTTTAAATTTAATATCTCCCCTGCAGGGTATTGGTCTTGCTTTGGGTCAATTATTCTTATTTACTTATTTATTCCTCCCACTTGGAATAGGAGTATTTATCTTGTCAGAGTCCAGCCATTCTATCTTGAAAGTGTAGAACTTGGTTTTTTGAATTACAGGTGCTCATAGCTGGAAGCGTTTTCCTTGGGTCTCAGGTGAGATTTTGAATTGGGTATGTATTGTGATTTTGGGACTATTGGGGGTGGAATGAATGTATGTAGCATTGTGATAAGAATATGAAGCTTGTGGGACAGGGATGAAACACAATGATTTGGATCAGGTATGAACCAGGGGTTCAGGTACTAGAAGATTGGTCCCCAGTGTGGTGGCATAAAGAAGTGATAGGAACTTTAAGAGTTGGAACATAATGGTAGGTATTTAGGTCATTGGGTATTCTGCCCTTGTGTGTGTGTGTGTGTGTGTGTGTGTGTAATTCTCATGGGACCCTGATTAGTTCTTGTGAGAGGGTCATTTTAAAAGAGATACCTCCTTCTTGCACAACCTTGAACTATATTGCCATACACCATGATGTGATGCAGTCAAGAGGCCTTCATCAGAACCAAAAATATGTAAGCGCCAAACTCTTTTTTTTTCGTAAAGTATTTATGTTTTTGAAAGGCAGAGAGAGAGAGAGAGAGACATAGAGATCTTTTTTCTGCGGTTCATTCCTGAAATGGCCACAATGGCCAGGGCTGCTCTTGGCTAAAGCCAGGAGCCCAGAACTCTATCAAGGCCTCCCACAAGGGTGGTGGGGTCCCAAGCACTTGGGCCATCTTCTGCTGCTTTTCCAGGTGCATTAGTAGGGGCAGGATCAGAAGCAGAGCAGCAGGGTACTCAAACCTGTGCTACGATATAGTATGCTGGCATTGCTGGTGGCAGCTTAACCTGCTGCTCCATAATGTCAACGCTCTTTTTAAATATGTATTTATTTATTTTTAAAGTCAGAGTTACAGAAAGTGAGAGAGAGAAACAAAGAGAGAGAGAGAGAGAGATCTTCTACTCACTGGTTCACTTCCTGGATGTCTGCAATAGCCAGTGATTGCCAAGCCAAAGCTAGGAGTCAAGAAGTTCATCCAGGCCTCCCACATGAGTGGCAGGAGCCAAACACTTGGGTCACCTTCAGCTGCTTTTCCTAGGCCATTATCAGGGAGCTGGATCAGAAGTGGAGCAGCTGGGACATGAACTAGTGATCATATGGGATGCTGGAATCGCAGCTGGTAGCTCTATCCACTGTACCACAATGCCAGCCCACCCTCTTTTCTTTATAAGCTATCTATCCTCAAATATTTTGCTATAGTAATGGAAAAGAAATATGGCAACCAAGAGGCAAGATTTACAATGATTTTTATCATAAATTTATCCTTCAAATTATGGATTTACCTCATCAAAAAATTGTCCAAAGGTGAATAATATCCACCTTGTCAGAATATAATGAAACATCATGGCATGCCCTAAAAAGTTCACTAGTTGGGTTCAGTTGCATTTTTGGTTATTGTAGCTGCGTCCTTTGGATATATGAGGGAAACTGCCCATGGTGCATAGATAAATTTCAAAGATACTCATATCCTAGCCAGCCTTCCCATTGTTACATAAGTACATTTACATTTCTGGAGCTTTTGTATCCTATGAAGTTAATCTATCAAAACTTAAAACAAGTTTCCTAGGTCTAGGTTTTCTGTTCTATCACTCCATTTAATCTTAGAACCTTTAAAGAACGAATGGAAGGTAACTGATCCAGTCATTTGCAACAAAATGGAGGAATCTGGAACACATCATGCTGAGTGAAGTAAGCCAGTCCCAAAGGGACAAATACCATATGTTCTCCCTGATCGGTGACAACTGACTGAACACCAAAAAAGAAACCTGTTGAAGTGAAATCGACACTATGAGAAACGGTGACTTGATCAGCATAGCCCTCACTGTTAATGAACAACTTAATACATTATCCCTCTTAGTAGTTTTTTTTTTTTTGTCTGTTCTACTTAATATGACTGGTTTAATTCTGTAATTAATACACAGTTATTCTTAAGTGTTGAAATTTAACTGAAATGTGATCCCTGTTAAACATAAGAGTGGGAATAAGGGAGGGAAGAGATGTACAATTTGGGACATGCTCAAGCTGACTTGCCCCAAATGGTAGAGTTAGAAACATACCAGGGGACTCCAATTTAATCCCATCAAGGTGGCATGTACCAATGCCATCACACTAGTCCAAGTGATCAATTTCAGTTCACAATTGATCATAATGAAAGGACTAAGAGTCAAAGGGAGCACATAAACAAGTCTAGTGCCTGCTAATACTAACCGATAGAATAAATAAAGGGGAGAGTGATCCAACATGGGAAGCGAGATACTCAGCAGACTCATAGAATGGCGGATGTCCTAAACAGCACTCTGGCCTCAGAATCAGCCCTAAAGGCATTCCGATCTGGCTGAAAAGCCCATGAGAGTATTTCAGGCATGAAAAGCCAAGACACTCCAGAAAAAAAAAAAAAAACTAAATGAAAGATCTCTGTGAGTGATATCCCAGTGGAAAGAACAGGTCTTCAAAGAAGGAGGTACCTTTCTCTGAAGGGAGGAGAGAACCTCCACTTTGACTATGACCTTGTCTAAACAAGATAAGAGTCGGAGAACTCAAGGGGCTTCCATAGCCTTGGAAACTCATGACAAGAGCCTAGGGAGATTACTGATGCCATAAACAGGAGTGTCAATTTGTAAAGTCAACAACAGGAGTCACTGTGCACTTACTCCTCATGTAGGATCTCTGTCCTTAATGTGTTGTACATTGAGGCTTAATGCTGTAACGAGTACTCAAACAGTATATTTCACTTTGTGTTTCTATGGGGGTGCAAACTGTTGAAATCTTTACTTAATGTATACTAAACTGATCTTCTGTAAAAAAAAAAAAAAAAGAAGAAATTATCAATTCCCAACTTGACTCTCACTGGGATTAAACCTGACAATAGGTCTGATCTGATTTCATCATCATTTGAAAAATCATCTATTATTTTTCACTTTATATTTCTGTGTGGGAGGAAACTGTTGAAATCTTTACTTAATGTATGCTAAACTGATCTTCTGTATATAAAGAGAATCGAAAATGAATCCTCATGTGAGTGGAAGTGGAGAGGGAGTGGGAAAGGGGAGGGTTGCGGGTGGGAGGGACGTTATGGGGGGGAAGCCATTGTAATCCATAAGCCGTACTTTGGAAATTTATATTCATTAAATAAAAGTTAACAAAAGTGTAAAAAGAGAAAATCTTATATGATCAGTGTAGGACTGAGTGAGGGGAATTTTTACTTAAATAACGAATGAATTGAGATTCAGAATTATCATCTTCAAGGCATTTTTTTATTCAAAATGACTATCCTCTCTTCAAGAGACATCCAACTGTCTTCATGCCTGACTTTCATTTTCCATCTAATAATTTAGTTGCTTATATGTTCCAAGAGATATTTGACTCAGGTGAAATGGAAAAATGTTCATATTTGATTTTG
The DNA here is from genome assembly GCF_964237555.1 of Oryctolagus cuniculus. Lineage (NCBI taxonomy): Eukaryota > Metazoa > Chordata > Mammalia > Lagomorpha > Leporidae > Oryctolagus > Oryctolagus cuniculus. The sequence goes on from NC_091453.1 coordinate 64,200,783, forward strand.
GTAATTTGTTGACAAAAACAAAAACAAAACAAGGAGCTGGCGCCATGGTGCACTAGGTTAATCCTCTGCCTGCAGCACCAGCATCCCATATGGACACCGGTTCTAGTCCCGGTTGCTCCTCTTCCAATCCAGCTCTCTGCTGTGGCCTGGGAAATCAGTGGAGCATGGCCCAAGTGCTTTGGCCCCTGCACCAGCGAGGCAGACCAGGAAGGGGCACCTAGCTTCTGGCTTCTGATCGACACAGCTCCATCTGTTGCGGCCATTTGGGGAGTGAACCAACGGAAGGAAGACCTTTCTCCCTGTCTCTCTCTCACTGTCTGTAATTCTACCTGTCAAATAAATAAATAGAAATCTAAAAAAAAAAAACACAAAAACAAAAACAAAACAGAAGTCTTTTGCATGCATATGTACTGTATGTGCATGCACATGGGTGCAAACAGGGATTAAGAAGATGCTGATTCATTTTCCACTGTTTGTAACATTTGATATATTTCTATAACTTTAAATGAGGAAGTCACTTAGCTGTGTGTGTGTGTGTGTGTGTGTGTGTGATTTGGTGTAGTTTTCCTCCAATTTCAAGTTGAAGTGGCAACATTTTTGGTTCAATGTCAGTTTTGATCTTGATAATACTGACTGCTGTCCAAAAAATGTAGTAGTTTATTTGCATTCCATTTTTTCCAATAGTAATTGCTGGCCTACCTACAAGATACCAGATTTTGATAATCTCCAAAGATACTCTCACCCACTTCCTAATCTCAGATTCTACTTTAAATTATTTTTGGAACATCATCCACAGACACAGATTTTTCCCGAATAAGCAGCCACAACATTGGTATTTGCTGGGGGAGAAATGTCTTCATGACAAAATCCACTGGGGTTCCTTTATACATGAATGACCCTTATACATGAATGGCAATATATATGAATGACATTACATGAATCACATATATTGGGAAAAACAGCAATAGCAATATATATGAATGGCATTACATGAATGACATACATTGGGAAAATACAGCAATAATTGAATATATCCCAAATAGGTTAGATGACTTGAAATTTTTTACCAGGACACAAATTATACTAAGATTTTATTTATAGATGGCAGTTTCATGATTATGACTGGTAGTGGGGGAACCTGTGTTTCCGTACCACTACTCTACATGTAGCAAAATTAAGGAAGTAGGGACCTTGTAATTTGCATGAGGCCAATCCACCTCCTGTTGCCACACTCTCAGGATGAATGTAAACTGAACTTTCTCAAAAATAATATAAATAATGTAACATATATCCACCTAACCCTAGAAAAATGTTTATACATAAGAATTGATATACAATTAAACTACTTCCCTGCAACAAAGAAAATCCTTTCCTGTACCCTGTTCTTTTTTATCTATTTTAAAGGTAGAAATACATAGATAAAAAGACAGAGAGATAAAGAGAGGAAGATATCTCCTGTCTACTGGTTCATGCCCCCAAATGCCTGCAACAGCCAGGACTGGTCCAGCAGCCAGATATTTCAGTCCAGGTCTCCCACATGGGTCACAAGAACCAAAGTACTTGAGTCATCATCACTTGCTGTCTCCCAAGATATGCATGAGCAGGAAGCTAGAATTTGGAGTGGCGCCAATACTCAAACCTAGACACTCCAACACAGGATATGGGTGTCCCAGGTAGTAGCTTAACCACTCTGCCTAACAGTCATCCGCAGTCCCCCAATTTCCTTTCCTAATACTGTTTCTTGTATGTATGAGGATGTGGGTGATGGGGAGGGGGTGCCATGATAGGTTTTCAAGGCTTTGTATTGAAATGGCAAACAACCGGATCCCAGGAAACAGAAGTGCAAGGTGAGCTGCTATTTCAGTACTTTCCCAAGTGAGTCTCCAGGTGGGCCAATGAAGTAGGCTCCAAATAATCAGGAAATTCCTATGGTTGCTTCCTCCCCAGAAGTCCCAACCACCCACAGGACCCAGAAACAAATTGCATGCAATGATGTTGAGCTAGGGCAGATGACTGCCATCTGAAGACATTAAACCACAGGCAATATTAGGTACCTCACCCTCTAGGAGCTGAGTAGCTAATGACATAGGCTTCACTTGATCATTACATTAACCCTTAAATAAAGCACATCTGCATTTCATACGATAGACTGTGGGGACCCTGCCTTTTGTATTCTTATGTTGGTGGTGTTTTGGTATACTATCAGAGCAAGCCTGTTTAGCCAGGAAAATCCCTTGAGAATTTTTCTCAACAGAAGAGAAAGAGCTTGAAGTCCTTTCAAGACTCTCAAGACTTCCATAAATGAGAATAATGAGGAGATGATGGTGAGAATAACATCTGTAAGTAGCAACATGGTTCCAAACTTGGAGATCTATAGCATTGGATGGCCAGACAGAAGTACTGTGTGATACAACATGTTTCACAACACAGGTCATGAGTAGAAGTTGCATTGCCACTGTACAGGAGATTTCCTAGTGAACAAGAACTTGGATGAGCTCCAGGGAAGGGCTATGATTGATTTTAGTTTTTCACTGGGACGTACAGAGAAACCTGGAATTTGGAGGACCAGAGTAGACATAACTCCTTACATTGCTTTTTGTTCTCCACCAAACAGGGTTAATACAAGAAATGTTTTTGAAAATATAGATATTCAAAAATGATTTTCTAGTTCTTGATTCACCATATTTTTCCTGCTTCCCAGTGTGTAAACCTTTCTCCTGGAAATAGGTTCAGTAAGCACAACCAGCCACAAAAAGGAAATCCAGTATGAGTCAACAGAACAGTGAAGACAAGAATATTGGCCTGTTTTAACAGTTGAATTGAAATGACATGCATGTTCATATTCATTTACAAGTAACAAAACTAAAAGAAGCCTTGCAAACAACTTCCAAGTTCCTAAATTTTGATTTGCGCTAACTCTGTTTCAGTGTCTGCAGTTGGCAATTTGGAAATAAAAACTCAATGACAATTGACAAAGTCAAAATGCTTTTATTTATACTGAAGTTTAGCAAGTACATTTTAAACAAAGGTATACTTTAACTTAATATATGGTAAAACAGGAAAAACCATACATATAAGTTTCTAGTCTCTAACACACTACTGATTTTTTCCCCTAAAAGACAAAAAGCCAAGCTTAAATGAGCATAGAAAAGCATCAAATATGGTCAAGTTACTTTTGCCATTAAGATTTAGCTCATATTTTTAAATTGGTCAATCTAATGTGAGGACAAAGTTTACATCATTGCTTTTAAAGTATACACATGTTCCTTTTAAAAACATAACATAGATTAAATAGCTGCTTCAGTAAACAAAGCTTTGCTGATCAAGACAATTGAAATAACTTCATGTTGAATAGTTTCAGAGATAAACTGGATTCACAAGCATCTTCATTTATGTAAAGCCAGCGAGGACCTTTCAGGCCGAATAAAACTGTTGTGCCATTGCTAAACAGTAATAGTTACCTCCTTTAAAAAAAAGAGAACAAGTTAGTTCTTCTGAGGAACAATGGTGATATGTGCTTAAAATACTAAATCTTCTATCTTCAGGAACCTAAAATGATCTGATGTAACAGGCTTGATTTTGTATTGATAAAATTTAACATTTCTCAACATTTCGATACATCAATGTGTCAGTTTTCAAAGATCCTTCAAGTTTCATGCCACAGCTTCTGTTCTTTCTCCAGCACTGAAGATATTGAAGATGGATACTCTTTTCCTGAACTATGTTGCAATGTCTATAGGGATCTATATTACAGTTTCCTTTTGTACATAATGGCACATTTGAATTCCCTATGGTTCACCAAATTAGGGGGAAAAGGGTATCTGATTGTGATCTAAGATAATGAAAGCTTTATACATTTAGAACTTCCTATCCCCAGGTTAACTTTGAGACTGTGTATACTGCATGAAGGGAGACTAGCTCAGACTATCATTTCAACCATGGTAATTGATTAAACCAGTATCCATTTGAATGTTGGTAATTAAAAGAATCCAAGCCAATTTTATTAGATTGGTATGGGTAAAAGTTATAGTTGGAAAGCTTTTTTAAAAAAACAATTTTATCTCTCTTTGTCTAAAATTGCTCTTTGTCATACCAAGAGTTGATGACCTGGGTTTGTATCTAGCTGCATCGCAAAATCGGCCTTTGCTTATAAAAGTAAAAGTAGGAAATAAAGTATGGATGACTCATTCCAAATCCATCACCTGTGCTTGAGGTACACTTAAAGATCATGGTTGTGATTCAATTATCTTTATATATAAAGAGAGAGTACATTATCTTTGGAGGACTGATATGCTAAACTAAAATATTAGCTCAGTTTAGCCAAAGCTTAGCATTGTCAGAAGGAAAGTATATACCTTTTTAACTTTGTGAATATTTTTAAATGCTTGTTCTTTCTGGATAGAAGGAATCATGGAGAGTCAGTGGAACTTTCTGAATAATATCTCATAACCAAAAATTAAGAGGTAATAAGGTTGATAGAAGAGTGAAAGAGTTTAGGTCAGTGTTAGACTAGCTGGATGGCCAGATTTCAATAGATGTCAACCAGACAGTTTGCCAAGGAGCCCATGGAATTCACCTGAGGTTTTCTAGGGACCAAAAGAAAACAGAACTTGAGTTCTTAGCAAGTGTCTGATAATCTGTCACCCTAGAGAATTTCTCAGACTCCTTTGTGGAGTCTTGGAATATCTACTCTGATGAAATTGACCAGGTAGTAGCTCAGTTCTGCAGTCTACCTTATCATTTGTATACACAGTCTAAATGTCAAAGGAAAGCCCTTAACATCAAATTACAAATAACCATTTACCAGGATTGAAATTTATACAATATAGCTAAAGCTTAAATCATGCAATACAAACTGTGAACTTTACAAACTTGAAAGCAATAACAAAACAAAGAATACCCCCTTAAAATTGTACAGAAACACAGTAATGAATGGCAAAGGATGTTTATCCTTTAGAAAAATGTAGATTCCGAAAAAATTCCCTCTTTTATTATGTATAATTCTTGTCTTTATTAAGAGACAAACATCGGCCTACACCCTTCAATAATTGTGCCTGCTTACAAGGCCTATGAGGGACAGTTTCCACAGCAGCTCAGCTCGGACAGCCAAAGAAAAACTAGACTAGCAAGAAGAAGACAGTATTAATTGAGTCAAGTTTTGTAGCTAGAATACAATAATTTGAGATTTCAGAGTAGTAAAATTTTTTCTCCGAATTTTGAGGATAGTAGCAAATTAAACGCCTGTATAGTATGCTGTATAATGTTGACACATACTCCAATAGTGCTTTACCTACGCCAATGCTGAACAATCATAAGGAAGGAACCAGTATTGACCTGCTAACTGACACTGGTCAGGGAAGTGATCTCAAAGTTTGCCACATTTCAATTTCAAAATGCATTTCAGCTATAATATGAGTGATTTATCATTTAGTTGTAGCTGTCAAAGTAAACTCCTAGATAAAACAAAAACATCTGGAACCATAAACAGAGGGGAGCAGTAGCTGAATTTTAATCCATACTTGGTGTGCTAACTTCATTAGGAACAGGAAACAGCTAATTAGTAATTGAATGTTTCATGTTTTTAAGAGTGTTTGTACTTGAGCTCCAAACAGAGATGATTTCATATGCATTCTGGATGTAAACATGATTAAAGATCAGGAAGAGCAAGGAACAAAGCTGCTCTGGAGGAATGTCAGGGATCTTGGGAACTTACAAGGAGGGACACAGTCTGACATTTGGGGAGAACTGATAGAATTTATTGCTTTAACATTTATCAGATGAGTAAAGTGGGAATTTGGTATATCTATATAGATAGATATCTATAGATATCTATCATCATTTCTTAAGTAAAAATACAGACCCATGTGGTCATTCCCTTTACACAACACTGACTGACATGGGCATGTACTATGGAACAGAAGGCTGACGTGACCCCTTCCACACAGGAGACCCTCTGTTCATCAACAGACTTATCTTACAAGGGCTACAACTGGCTGCTTCAAACTCCATTAAGTGTGAGGCTTGCCTTCTGTGGTCTATCTGAACCTTATGAATCATAATAGCTAGGAATCATGTGTTATAAAGAAGGCAGATATATGAGAAAAGATCAGAAGAAAACTCATGAAGACCCCATAAAGTTCAATCAAAGTAAGTCAATCATATCTATTTGTAAACACACTAATTTCTTTTTAAGTGAGTTCATCTGAAAATGTTGTTCAGTTTCTCCATCATTTAATATATGCTGTTTGACTATATAATGAGGAGACATTTTGGATGTTATATTTTTAGTCAAACTTCATTGCTATTCAGTTCAATATTTGATATTAGTAAAATTTTTGATTTGACTTGCCTCAGTCCTTCTCCTCAACCATTTCTTATTTGGCGTCATTTCATCAAATTGAGCTAAACCAGCACACCTATTCTACATAAGCAGACCTTCTAGAGTCCATGGAAAGCACTGGAAGCCAACTGTGCCTTAGAAGAAATTCCTTCAGAGCGTAAATGACTGAAATGTCACACTGATATGAACTAATGTAATATTTAAAAAGTGTGTAAACTCAGTGGCCATTCCATCAGGAATTGAATGTTCTACCATAGGGTACTGATTATCTGATGGTGGATAAAAACTCCCTTGACCTTTTGCATAAGACAAGTGAAGTGTTTTGTCACATTGGAATTTAATTCCAGGGGAGATGCAAATATAATACATGGATTAGGTTTTGGTTTGTAAGAGGTGGACATTTTAGCAGGAGCATTAAATCTTTCTGATCATTAGAGTACCACTTAGCACACTAGCATACTGCTCTATTGAATTCTTAGGTGGCATGAAAATGATGGCGACAGGTTCTGCCATCAGCCTATGGCTAGGTCTTTATTAAGTAAACATTTGAACACATTTGAAGCCATTTCCTAGGCAGTGCAAGTGAAATGACCCACTTGGTCCTAATTGCTTGACCATGTTAGGCAGTTAGCCAGGTCTAGTCCAGAGGGTGAACAGTGAAAAATTCCCAGATGTCTTTCTCCCTCCTTATATCTCTAGATTTTTCACTCTTTTGCTTGCTGATAGGTTAATAAACAGGAAACAAGTCAGGGAAAGGGAGAAGAGAATAAAATTTTAAGTACCTTAGATATCTGCTTTTGGCATTGTCTTCTTACAGGTATGGAAATGTGCTAGTAGAAAGGGGTTAACCTACTTGCTCCACCATCAATAGTTCAAGGAGAAAACTAGATGTGGTATAATCTAGAAACTAGAGCTGCCTATATTTCCATAGAGAACATTACAGGCAAAGTGTTTCCTTTAGAGAGGTGAGCTCAAAAGCAGTGATAACAAATATTGATCATTCACACAAATGAATTACCTCCTGATATAATTGCTGTTAAACTCCAGGTCAGACAAATATAAAGCTACTTCATAGCAACCACAGCTTAAAGTGGTTGTGCCGGCATTTTAATTTCTCTCTACGGGCATTTAGAAATCTTAACATGTCTTCCTCCTACTTACCCCACTAGGATGCTGTGTGGATTAATGTGATAATGTTTGTGAAACACTATGAAAGAAAGGGGTTAAAGAAGTGTAAAGTATCATGTTCAGCCATCATTATGATTAACCCCTAAAAATTTGTGAAGTCCATTCTCTAGCACATTTTCCCTGTACGTGCAAGGTTCTATTTATCAGTAATGAACAAATAGTAATTGAAGGTTCCATAGTTTAAGAATTTAAGTATGAATTCTAAAGAATTACAACACTAGATAAGCAGGTAACTGCTACAGCACCCTATTCGTGCCTATGATCAGTTGGAGTTCCGGCATCAGTGTTCAGGCTGCACAGAAAAAACAATAAGACCTGGTCAAAATTTCATTCCAACAAAGAAAACCCAAAATCTACTCAATGCACTTCACTGAAAAATCAAACTCTCTGTATCATTTTGTATCTGTTCTAGATTTCAATAAATCCTGTGTAATAAGTGCATCATTTTATTAGGTTTATCTCAATCAAATATTCATTTATGTGAGTTTCATTCTATTAAAAATGATATTATACAAAGGTGAGCAAACCTGTAGATTTACAGTAGCTTAAAGCTTAATCTTATTATCTGGAGGTGATATTGACAATATAAAAATGGTGTAAATGATATTCCCTAACTCTAAAATACACTTATGAGCCCCTTGTGCATGTTCTACTGCTTTACAACTTGCAGTGAAATGCATGACTAGCTTACCAAGGCATTTAGGAAGTGTTCCTTTTTCCTCTGGAGTCCAAAACATGAGTAAAGACCCACACTATTTTCTAAGAATCAAAATCTTTGTTAATGGTTGCAATTTTCCCTCAAGATGAGATTTCTTTCCTTAAGGAATGGCAATTTGAAAGTACCTGCTCACTTTTCATTTTTTAAAAGCTACCATAAAGTGTGTCTATGATGCTTCTTTTTTGAGTTTTAATTTCTGTCTTCAATAAAATTTACTTACGATTTTTCCTACTCAGGGTTCAAGCTTTTTTCCAAGTCAACTCTTGATCACTTATATAAACAATATGGCATCCTTAAGAAATAATAGATCTCAGGGCAGGCAGACTCTAGGTAGTCAATCCTTTGTTTTGGGTTATTAAACTTATTTTTGGACTACTGGAAACATTTGAATTCTCTAGTTAGATAGTATTTTCCACACTTTAAGTTGTTTAACTAGTTTCTAATTTTCAAATGAGCACTATATTATTTGGCAACAAGTTAGATCACCCCTAGCACATCACATCTTCCTAATGATGAAAATGATGTGCTGGTTAACACTCCACTTCTGTCTTAGGTTCAATGTAAATTAAAAGTAGAGTTAATTTCATAAACTCTACTTCAGTTGTGGAAATGTTAAGAACATGACTTTCTTAAATCAAATAAGCAATATAATGAGATAAGTTTAGGGTCCAGTTAGTTCTTACTGTTAAAGGAAAAATATAGAAGTATAATATATTAATATAGAATGTTGCCAGCACCGTGGCTCAATAGGCTAATCCTCCACTTAGTGGCGCCGGCACACCGGGTTCTAGTCCTGGTTGGGGCGCCGGATTCTGTCCTGGTTGCCCCTCTTCCAGGTCAGCTCTCTGCTGTGGCCGGGGAGTGCAGTGGAGGATGGCCCAAGTGCTTGGGCCCTGCACCCCATGGGAGACCAGGAGAAGCACCTGGCTCCTGGCTTCGGATCAGCACAGTGCGCCGGCCGCAGCGCACCAGCCGTGGCGGCCATTGGAGGGTGAACCAATGGCAAAAGGAAGACCTTTCTCTCTGTCTCTCTCTCTCTCACTATCCACTCTGCCTGTCAAAAAAAAAATATATATAGAATGTAATATATATTATAATATATTATATAATACAATATAGTATATCAATATAGGAGTATCAATACGAAAATAGGAGAAGTACAGCAATGAAAGCTAGAGGCAGATAATGAAATTGTATGGCATTTGATACCTCTTTGTTCAGAGAAGAGCATTATTTTGGAGTTATATTTTCAGAGGATCCTAGCGCTTCTTTTTAGAATGTGACACTTTCATAAAAAACAGAAGTGTCTTAAACTTGAGGGCTCACTTTGTGTCACAGTGGGTAAGGCATTACCTGCAACACCAGCATCCCATGAATGCAAGCTCAAGTCTCGGCTGCCTAATTCCAGTCTGGTTTCCTGCTAATCAGCCTGGGAAGGCAGTGGAAGATGGCCCAAGTGCTTGTGCCTCAGTCACCCAAGTGGGAGTCCCTGATGGGGTCAGGGCCTCCAGGCTTCCACCTGGCCCAACCCCAGCCATTACGGACATTGGAAGAGTGAACCAGGGAATGGAAGCTTGCTCTCTCTCTCTCTCCTCCCACCCTCCAACTCTGTAACTGCTTTTCAAGTACATAAATAAATCTCTTACTTGACCTTATTGGCCCTACAATAGTCTAACATAATTGTTTCAAAATAAAGACAAGTTGTTTCTTTCTTTGAAAATAGTATCATAAAGGAGTATCAACTTCTCTTTTCACTTTTAACTCACATTGGTTTTGTGAATTAATTATTTAATACACCCTTTCCCCTTACTGAATATCTAGTTCTTGGAAGGCAGATTCTAAAAACGGAGGGGCATGAATCTATCATCATATAGGGACAAAAACATATATTTATTATAACTATATAAGTACTGAGGAGCACTTGTTTGAAAGCAAGTTTTACATGTCAATTATATGCCAAATATTTTATCTCTACTGAACTCCACATTTGTAAACACAAAAGTCAACCTCATGTGTATTTTATATGGAATAGTAATAATAGTGTGTACTTAACATACTTGTTAGAGAATTTAGACCTAACTTATTGATGTGAAAGATCAGGCAAATATTATGATAGCTACTAAAATTAAGGCAGACAGTTTGAATAACTTCTCAAGGTTTGTAAATGAGTCAGTGTGCTAGTAACTGAGAAACCCTGACTACTAGACCAGTGCTTTTCCTGCCATTTCATTGTGCCTGCCATATACCAGTTATAAAATGACAATAAAAGCACATGTCCAGTACATATGCCTACAACTTTTAAGTCACATTAACAGCTTTAGAAGTACTTGAATTCTACTTTACAGCAGGGAAGATATACAAGGGATAGGTTACTGGATGAAAACTAGCATTTATGGAGTACTGACAATGTCAGGATCCACTCTAAACATGCATATACATGAGAAATGCCATGAGATTTCACAGGCATGGACTCATAATGAATTGTAGTGAGAGAGTTAGAATTGTCCTGTCTCTTAGTTCTCACTATCAATAGCAGCAAATTAACTTCTCTGGGGTTATTTCCACATTTAGAAAACTGAGGCTAATCACACCTTTCTGGAATACCACACAGGATAATCCTGCTCGCGGATATTTGAATTAAGAAGGACACAAAGTTTATTAGGCTGTAAATATGCAAGTTATTATTTATTATTATTTCACTACTCCAGATTTGGACTATTAATTCATGACTCCAAGGAATATAAGCCTCTTAACACACAATCACTGTGCATTCATGTGTCATCAGTATAATAATTTAAAGTTTTTAAAGGCAATGTAACAATGAAGACATATGATTAGAACCTTCCATGACTATGCTATATTTTTTTATTTAAACACAGATGTGAAAGAGAAAATATAAATCTTCAACTTTTAATCAGTGACAGACTTTTCCTTTTGCATGTCCCTCAAGGCTCAGGGGTGGGATAGGGTAAATTCCAAACCTAAACAATCTTATTACAAGTAGAGTGTATGTGGCGTAAAGCAACAGGCCAAGCAGTAGATCAGAGTTAGTTTAAACAACCTTTTCTAGATTATAATTTTAAGAAAGACCTGCTAATTAATGAATCATTCATGTAGACTCAAAATGCTGTCCAGCAGTACAACACATCTTGTCTTGCCATTTCATCTGTAATGTGAGATGTAGATGGAATCATTAAATCTTAGTTCTGTACATGAGCTGTTATGCTATCATCAATAATTAGTGTGACAGCGTTCAGTCACTGCAAATAATTCTGTTAACAATGCAAGTAAGTGGTGCAAGCCACCCCTTGACAACAAGGCCCTAAATGATCAAGCAAAGAAAGCTCTCATATCCTCCTAAGAAAAAGCTAGACTAAAAGTTTGTACTATTGTCTGTCAGGTATTTCACAGCAGAGAAGCATAACATAGTCTGGGAAGTACCACTCATTAAGAGAAAAATGGTGTGCAGGGTGAAGACACTAAGACAAATTCTTCCCGAGGAAGGAACTAAAATGACTCAGGCCATCTAATGAATCCTACAGGAAAAAAATATTATAATTGGTGCTTCAGAGAAAGATAATGGGACATTTTGTGTAGGATGTATGCTCGAGACTATTCCCACTCAATGATGGTAGTTGTAGAAAAGCTTCTGTAGTTTGTTAAAGGCTCCTCCTCTCAAAGGCAGAATTTAAGAGGAAATTATTAAGAAGACCCATATCCCACAACCCCTCTAGTCTGACTTGCTGTGTATCTCCACTTTACAAGTGAATATTGTCACTTTGCAATGGGAACATTAGAGTGTCTGTGTATATCTGCACACACAGTTCAAGACATCAAGAGGACAGAAATTAGTAATTGATGAGGTTAGGGAAAGAAGCAGTTAGTGAACCCCCTGAAAGAAGATGGAGAGCATACTGTGATAGAAGTTGGTAGAAAAGCCTTTAGATAAATTATATCTGCTCTCCTTTTCATTGTTCTTATCATATTGCATTTCTGGCAAGAAATGATATGTGGTTTATCTTTTCCTGTCCCCTTTCATGCTTCTGCTATCACTTTCCTTACTGTTTTCCCAAATACTACAACCACAATCCCATTTCAAAGAGAGTTGTTTTTAATAAATATTGCCATGGCATCTTAAGCTCTTGGGAGGAGTATTGTTCTAGATTAATAAGCAAGCAGCAAAGAGGAAAAATAACAAGGAGGTCTCAGAGGTGAAGAAAGCATAGACACTGTTCAAATAGATTTTGCAAGAATGTCTAAGAAAATACATATTCATATACACAGCATAGGAAGTATATATATAATATTCTATATTATAATCTAGGTATAGTAAATTATGTTGTAAAATATAGTGGATTTTAGAAATTACAATTGTATCTGTTACTCTTTGAGACCAGTAATACTATAGTCACTTTGCATCTAAAATCTTCATTGGAACCTTAAGCAGGCACTGAATAGATGAAATAATTGATTTTCTATTTTCGGATGGTCATTTTATATTCTGAATAAGCTCTAACACATTTTCTGAACACAAATGGTTAAGAGAGGAAAGAAAGGTTGAGTAGGTTTACTTTTATACCAAATTTTGGTTTACTTTGACATAGTGGTTAGATTTAACCTGTACTTGTAGTGGTGTCTTACTATCACAAAGCAGGAAAAATGTAAAAAATTCATCATATTTATGGAAAAATATCAAAAGAAAAAGGTATTCCAGTGCCAAAGCATCTTGCATCTTTTCAAACGTGTAGGCAAAAGTAAAAATTATTTGCAGAGATTGACATTCTGCTTGTAAGAAGCAATTCCTAGGGTTCTTTGTTTTCTCTTCTTGGCTTGTTTTTCACCCAAACACATGCAGTGGCAGAAATGAAAGCATTGTGTGACTGTGCCCTTGTACTTTATGATATTGTTTCCCCAGAACTTTTTTTATTATTCTATTTATGGCAATAAAGTCAGTTCATGAAGGCTGTTGTCTATTTTATAAGTTTGGAAACTTCACAGTCTGCGTTTGTTTTACCTATTATTAAGATGATGATGTCAATTTTTAACAAATGTAAGAAACGTGCACTGTCAACTGTACCAGAGCCCCTAACAATGAAATATAGTCATACAAAAGTTAACTAAGGTATAAACATGCAAAAGGAGAAGTCTCCCTGCGATCATAAAATGATGTTATTTTCTGTTCAGCAGTTCATGTTACTGCTGTTCATGCTAATTAATTAAAGGAGCTGTTGCAGTAATGTGCAAACAGGGAATCTGAGAAACTGAGAGGGCTTTTAGGTCTCCAAGTGAAGTTAAGTCAATCTGGGCGCGGGCAATCAAATGTAATGAAATCACTTGTCAGTGCTAAGCTTGCAAAAACTGTGAAGTTTGACTAGGGAGTAAAAGGATTATAATTAGATTTCCAATAGGATAATAACTAAATGGCAGAACGCAGTAAAGAGAAAATATTACTTTGGTAGCTAATGGTACTGCTGTTCGGTTTTAGTTTTTATCAGCTCACTTGTAGTTGTGCTAATTTAATTTGCTTTTATCAGCAAAAATGTACTACGCAAATGGCACTTGAATGTCATTTGCAAAAATCATTGATCTGAAGGTGCACTTAATGACACCCAGTATGTTTATTTTATGTGAAAGGAGATTGGTGGATAAGATGGTTGATGTGCTGTCTTGCAGGCCCCCAACTGAGTTACAGAAATCTGAATGAGACTGTATTCATGTACATGCTCCAATGAATCCTTCACCTCCAGAGACACTGGACACAGCCATTGCAAAGAGTGTATATTCATTGTTTGATCACCTGAAAACAATCAGGATGAATTGCTATGGCAGATTGAGAAAACATAAGGACTAGAGATACCCTTTGACTGAAAGGTCCTCTACACATGATAGATATCTTGTCTTTTTTAACAACATTCAAACCATAAAAGAAACAATTAAACTGAAGAGATTATATATATATATATATATATATATATATATATATATATGACACACATATGAGAATAAGAATCCTGGTGCATGAGCAGTTTGCCTATATTAAATCTACGTGGGGATTACCATAAAACTGAATATGACTTTATTTTCTAAGGGTGGACAAATAACCGTTTTCCAAATCTTTAAATTCTATTCAAGAGATGTGTGGAACTAATTGAATTTCAAAGGGACAGCACTAAGTGAATGATGGATTGCTATCCAACAGAACTATTGACAATGGGAAGAGAAGGGACTTCACTGATGCTGAATTCTTTGCTATGATAGAAGTGAGTTTTGAAAAAAAGTGGCAGTGTATCAGCATGCATAAACTGACCTCACAAATAATAAGTTTACTAGTTAAAAAGCAGAAAATTAAGGGAGATAAAAAAAGGTAAAAACATTATCAAAATAAGTCACAAAAGAGAACTAGAACATCTACAAAAAAAAAAATTATTAGAGAGAATGGCAAAATAATGGTTAATCTTGCATTTCATATTTTCCAAGTATTATATATTCTCTGAGATTTGTGGATATGTATAGAAGTAATCTTTCAATTCTGAGCATCTCAAATAAATGACAAAATGATTAGATTATTTTAGGCAATTATTTGACCTGATTGACTTGGTGAACTAAATTTAATATTAGTCCTAATGATATTCTCAGTCACATCGTCCACTGGCTAACAGAAAAAAAAATCATTGTTGCTCAAAATAACCTCTTTCTGATAGGAAGTTGTCATTCTACTGTCATATTAACACGAGACAGTCATTCTAGCTTTTCATAAAGTGATGATGGGAGTTTTATCATTTGCAGTGCTTGCATGTTGTGCTAAGAGAATGTGTACTTTTCCATTTTTGTCACATTTATCTACAATACTATTTAATGTAATCTAAACATAGATTTTGAAAAAGAAGTTATTAAACTATCATATTTTATCTTGTATGGACAATATTCACCACAAATACTAGACAATTTGATTTGTAATATAGAATAATAAAACTCAATTTTCTTGCTTTATAACATGTTCCATCTCAATCTTTTTAGAGATGTATCTAATTTTCTTATGTTTGCCAGTAGACACTAAACCTCATTAAAAGTATGTTTGGTGAAAACAAATATTAAATGTGTCCTTTCCTAAGCACAAGTTTATATGCAGAAGTCATTCTTTGTGAACATCATCAAAATAAAAAAATTTGGAGCCAAATGGAGACTGAATGTGCTTTCCTCCATGTCACCTATTGACTGCCCATGAATACATTTGTTACCTGTTGAATGGAAATGAAGTAGCTTCAGGACAACACAAAAGCTTGTATTTATCTCAGAGTTGGGAATTATGTTACTAAGGTGAACTGAAGACATCATATAAATTAAATAAGCAATGAATTGCAGGTACAGGATTAAAGGAAAATAAAGGTAAAATATATTGGTAGGGTTTTGATTTCCTTCTCCAACTCCTAAACTGACTTACATCCTACTCAAAGCAAGGGCACAATAAAGCTCAATGATCCTTAAAGACTGTATCTATATTTTTACATTATTGATTCAGAAGAGATCAAATGCCTCAGGCTATTCATTTCTATCATGGACCTAGTATGTGATGGAAACCTCAAATACCAGGTCCACACCACAAGGACTTTCTTCATGAGTTTAGCTGTGGTGAATTCATTGTACATACACTGAATCTCATTCAAATTGGCTTTGCTCACATGGACACAGCCTATAAAATGAGGAAAGAAAGCAGGCAAGCAAAAAAAAAAAATTATAAGAAACAGCAAAAGCATCATTGAATGATCCAAGAGTGCATGCTTTCACATCTAAACAAAACTAAGCATTAGTTAGATCTGCCTTGCTGCAGTAGAATTAGCCATGACCAGAAAATCCATGAGCTCTCAGTCTTCTGAATTTGCAAAGCTACAAAAAGGGAGGTTTCTAAATTTCCTGAAGATGCTTTATAAAATGGTGATCCTGAGTTGAACCCAAATGGATCTTCTGGTCGCATCCATTTCTGTTGCCTTAATATAGATTCAGTCATCATTCAGTAGGAAACTACTGATTAGTTAAACCTCCAACCAACAATATATTCATGGTTGACTTTGTGTTTTCAAAATTAGGGAAAGGTGTTCTCATGAAAATGTCTTTTTTTAAATTAGAGATATATTTCACAATAAATGTGAAAATAAATGTAACCTGCATATAAAAGGCAAGACAACTACATAAGGATCTTAGTGGACAATTTGCAGTGATCAAATTCAATTCTAATTTTGGGGTGTTTTTGCACTCCATTAAGAGTGTATGTTGATTTGCTTTATCTGTTTTGTAACTACTACTTTTAAATATCTTAAAGGATCTAAGCATTTATGGGAATCTCACAAACTATGAATTATAAGATATGTTCTTATTTCCATATTTAAGTGGTTTCTAAAATTAGCATAAAAATCCAAAGTTTGATAGAGCATGTTGTCTAGAACAACTTTAAAATATTGATAGCTTATGATTATTCTACTTGTGGCTTTTACAAACAGTAAAGCAGTGAAGTTAAAAAAAAGTACATGGCATTGTACACTATTGAAAGACAATTACACTCTCATTTATATGCTGTAGACTTTGCCTAACAAATAAATGTATACCCTTTTACCAGATAATCATAAGAAATTTGCTCACATTGTATATGAAAAATTATTAGTCTCTAAGTTTGTATAGTGATACTGGCCTTTCAAAGCCATATTAAGCATATTTTTTCTCAATAAATACAAAATGGCAAGTTGCTTTCTATGTCACAAAGAAAGGAGTGAAACTGATTTATTTTACTTGGATTAACTATATCAACATAGACGCTTATCCCCACCCAACCCTGGGATCACATATTAAGCGTCTGCAGAAAGAAATACACTATTTACTATACCTTGCATAGCAGCACTATCATGAGGGGTACCATTGTTTTCAATTTCAATATCTGGAATTCCAGTATCTGAAAGAAGTGACATTCAAGATTAAGGTACAATTCTGTGTCACCTGACTTCACTTAAAGGGAAAACTCCAGTAAGTCAATACTTTGGTGCTATACATAATGCAAAATTTGCAGTGGCATTTTTGCTTTTTATATTTTTGTTTTTAATGGTAACAGGTAGGATATCAACAGTAGCTGAATTATACCATTGGGCATATATTTCCCAGTAGGCGGCAAGTGCTACTTTGTTTCATTCCCTGAAGACAAATCCTAGTAAAATAACCTGTCCATAAAAGTGCCCTGAGACTATCAGATTAACACCACCAGACTATAGAATAATAATAATTTTTAAAAAATATGGTGGATACAATTGCCAAAGTGGAAGTTCCTTATCCTTATGTTTATTTTCCATTTGTAAAATATGATTGATGACGATATAATCTCTATGCTAAGTGCATGTATAGACCAAAATAACATTATGGTTTGTGGTCTTTATGTAGCATTTTCTCCAGAGGCAAATATTTTACTATTGTGTTCTTCAGATTAAATTCCAAAAGCTAGTCATTGTATAAAACCAATCTGCGCGCGTGTGTGTGTGTGTATGTGTGGGTGAATGCACACATGTGGGCATTTTTGAATTTCTACTTCAAATTTGTCTGGGTTAGATGAAAGGAAGTATGGGGTTCAGAATTTAAAATAGAATCCGAGAACCTTGGAATTAAGATATTTCATGATGTAGTCATCTCTTCCCACAGGACTTCTAGGAATTTACTTGGAATGTTCTGTCTCAACCAGGCATTCATTAAGCACCATACCACTGATGCAATTTTCATTAAAGGAATCAGTGTCCTATAACTAATTCAGAGTTCAGAAAATGTCAGCATAGTCTAATATGAATGGACATAAAGCACTAACAATTCAAGATGCAGGAAGGTTATCAATGATTCTGTTTCTACTGCAAAAGTCAGCAGGATTTCCTGTTATTTTTAGGCCACTTGTATCTCCCATCTAGGGATTATTTTGACTGGTTTAATTCATGATCTAAAACACTTGGCCTCAAATTGATTTTCTAATTCTACCATAGCAGCCTCCCTCCCTCCCTCTCTCTCCCTCCCTGTCTCCCTCCTTCCTTCCCTCCTTCCTTCCTTTCTTTATTCAGTTCCCTTCTTCACCATCCTTTTCTTCTTCTTTTTCTTTCTTTCCTTCTTTTTAAACATTGGCTTTTACTTTTTTTACCTTACCTTTCAACATCCTCAGGCCGTTGTCACTAGTAGTGGCTTGTTTAAGTGCCTGCTCTACTTGCTCCCTGCGCTTAGATTCAAATTCCAAGGCTTCCTGCAGTTTTCTCTTGGCTTTTTTCTCCTTCTTCAGACGCTTTTGCATGGTAGCTAAAATGTGAAAATGTAGTTTGCAAAGGTTTGCTCAATGCAATAGGTTGTCAGTTTCAATGAATTATAAACCACAGGTATAGGTATAGATGCAGACAGGTATAAATATTATTCAATAAATGATTAGCTTCTTTATTCCTGACTCTCATTAGGCTCATCCAAAGAGCGTATAGTCAACTTCTTTTTTATTTTCATAGTTCTAGTACATATGCTCCATAATTCTCATACAGATGTATTGGTTAGATGGGAGTAGTAGGGTGGAGAATTTCTTTGACTCACTACATGCATTTCATGATAGTATTAAATATTTGATAAATTTCCAAAGAAAGGAACTATTTATCTGCTTCTGACAATTCGTCTTTCAAAGTGGACAATAATATGAAAATATCTATTGTGTTGCAAAACACAATGTTTAAAAGTTTAAGTGGCAAATTCTGTTTCTCTAAAATATTACCAGATGTACACATATATGTATTATATATATATATGTTTAAGTAATGCATATATCAGTCTATGTCTCCCTCTGTCAATCTCCACACACACACACACACACACACACAAACACTTTAAGAAGAATAACTTGCAGTTACTATTATATAAGCAAGCTATAAAAACATAATCACAATGACACTTCTTTGGTAAGCAGAAAAGTTAAAGAAGAGATAAAGAACAGCTATACTTCAACTCCAAAAGCTTTATGTCTTAACCAGAAACACCAACTCTTTAATACTTGATTGTGTCTAAACTCTGAAACCTGGAAAACTGTTTCTCTAACCAGATTATTGGGCTTCAGCAATATACTGGTTGGTAGGAAATGTCTAAGGAGTTCAACTTTGACATTTTTCCTAAATTAGTTTTTTTTTAATTAAGACATTGGTGTTATGACAATAGCAAGACATTTAAGGTACATCAAACAAAATAATAAACTGCATGACATTTTTAAAATGTTAAAAGTAGGGGCAGGTATTTTGTACAGTGCTTAAGATGCCTCTTGGGATGCCTGCAGCACATACAGAATTGTCTGGTTCAAGTTCACTCTCAAATTCCCTTTTTTTAAATATTTTATTTATTTATGTGAGAGGAGAGTTAGAGAGAGGGAGGGACAGAGAGAGAGGTCTTCCATCCTCTGATTCACTCCCCAAATGGCTGCAACTGCCAGAGCTGAGTGGATCCAAAACCAGGAGCCAGGAGCCTCTTCCATGAGGGTGCAGGGGCCCAAGGACTTGGGCCATCTACTACTGCTTTCCCAGGCCATAGCAGAGAGCTGGCTTGGAAGTGGAGCAGCCAGAACACGAACTGGTGCCTTTATAGGATGCTGGCACCACAGGCAGAGGCTTAGCCTACCCTGCCACAGTGCTGGTCCCCGGCCTCAACTTTCAATCAAGCCTCTTACTTATGTGCCTGGGAGGCGGCAGATGATGGCCCAAGTACTTAGGTTCTTACTACGCTCATGGGAGACCTGGATTCAGTTCCAGCTCTTGGCTTCAGCCTGATTAGCCCTGACTATTGTGGGCATTTGAAAAGAGAACCAGTAGATGAAAGATCTCTTTCTCTCTTTCTCTCTCTCTCTGACACACACACACACACACACACACACCTCTGTCTCTCAAGCAAACTGAAAATAAACATTTCTAAAATGTTAAATGCATTCATTTACAATTAAAATGCTTCAACTCACCTGAATATGTGTTAATTTAAGTTTCAATTGTATCTCAGAGTACAGTGTATTTTCAAATAAATGACTTTCAGCAACTTTAAGAGAGCTGGTTACTCACATAAATTTCTGTTCACTTGAGAAAAACTAAAATGAGAGGTCTAAGGCAGAAATGGGGAATGTATTCCAACAGCCATATAAGGCCCATAAAATCATTCGGTCTGGTCCTGCCAAGGCAACTGCAGGCAGGTTTCAAAAGTCAATAAATTAATAGCAGGCTAATTTTTAAATGATTTTTAAGGATTTATTTATTTGAAAAGCAGAGTTGGAGAGAGAGAGAGAGAGAGAGAGAGAGATCCTCCATCCACTGGCTCACTACCCAAAATGGCTGAAATGGCCAGGGCTGGACCAGGTTGAAGTCGGGAGCCAGGAGCTTCTTCCAGGTCTCCCATGTGGGTGCTTGAGCCATTTTCCACTGCTTTCCTAGGTGCATTAGCGGGGAGCTGGATCAGAAGTGGAGCAGCCGGGGCTCGAACTGGCACCCATATGGGATGCTGGAACCACAGGCAGCAACTCCACCTGCTGTACCACAGCACTGGCCCCAGCAGGCTAATTTTCAAGTTGATAATTTTATATGGCCTGTGAATGATGTTATGAATATGCAAATGGACTTTAGCAGAAAAAAGGTTCTCCATCCTTATAAATGTAGAATTTTTGGAATAAAGATATTGAAAGTGTATACATATTTTCTATTATTTTTGAGAGAAGACTGTTGAATAAGGTGGACCATAACATTATTTTCCTGTCATATTTGCACTTACATTATGAATCAACTAAAGCAACAAATCATTTAAATAAGGAATTTAGATCTATTTAAATTAGGCCATAAATTAATGTCCTTGATAAGATAAAATGTTGTTTCTAGTAAAATTATTGTTTCAAAAAACATTATATGCTGGCCGGCGCCGCGGCTCAATAGGCTAGTCCTCTGCCTGCGGCACTGGCACCCCGGGTTCTAGTCCTGGTCGGGGCGCTGGATTCTGTCCCAGTTGCTCCTCTTCCAGTCCAGCTCTCTGCTGTGGCCCGGGAAAGCAGTGGAGGGTGGCCCAAGTGCTTGGGCCCTGCACCCGCATGGGAGACCAGGAGAAGCACCTGGCTCCTGGCTTCAGATCAGCGCAGTGCGCCAGCTGCAGTGGCCATTGAGGGGTGAACCAATGGAAAAAGGAAGACCTTTCTCTCTGTCTCTCTCTCTCACTGTCCATTCTGCCTGTCAAAACAAAAATACACTATATGCTGATTCAATTGAAATTTATGATTATGCATACTGTAAACAATGTCAGAGCATGCTACATTTAAAACTATATAAATATAGATTAGCGTTTATCCTACCAGTTAAGATGTCATTCAAGATGTCCACATCCCATATCTTCTGTGTACCTGGGCTCCATGCTTAGCTCCAGCTTCCAACCCCAGCTACTTGCTAATATAGATACTGGGAGGCAGCAGTGATGGCTCAAGCAATTGGGTTCCTGCTACCTAAGTAAGAGAGCTGGATCATGTTCCTAGCTCCCAGATTAATCCCTATCCCTGACCATTATGTGTTAGGGGATTTTGGTAGTGAATCAGTGGATGAAAGCTGTCTGCTTCTGTCTCTTTCTCTCTCTGTCTCTCAAATAAATAATTTTAAGTATTATACAAATAGATTATGATCACTATAATTTGTTTAGAACCTACAGTGGTTTTTGAGCATTTTGCTGGAAGTATAGCACATCTAGGCCTTAAAAAACCTGCAAGGAAAACAGTGGTAGCTATATTTTTTTAGATGAGGAAACTGAGTCTTGGAGAGGTTAAGAAATTTACCCCAGTTCCTGTAAGTAGTAGTTTTATAAGCCTGAGGACAGGGCTGATTTTGTGACACAGTGGGTTAAGGTGCTACTTGTGATGCCAGCATCCCAGATGGGAGTGCCTGCTCAAGTACCAGCTACTCTGCTCTGGAACAAGGTTTCTGCTAATACATCAAGAAAATCAGTGGAGGATACCTTGATTACTTGTGACTCTGCCACCCACGTGGGAGACCAGAATGCTGTTTCTGACTCCTGGCTTCAGTCTGACATAGACCTAGCTGTTGCAGCCATTTGGAGAGTGAACCAGCAGTTGGAAGAGCAAACTCACCCCTGCCCCCAGTCTCTCTCTGTCTCTTCCTCCTTCCTTCCTCCCTCCCTCCCTTCTTCCTTCCTTCCTTCCTTCCTTCCTTCCTTCCTTCTCTCTCTCTGTTACTCTGCCTTTCAAATACATAATCTTGCTTTTAAGTCTGAGAATCAAAGATAACATAGATAGTTTTTGCAAATCTTAGAGAACACATAACTGCTCCAGGAATCAAGGCAAGTGAGTTTCAAGTTTCCTTGTTGCATTATCACCTTTTATCTTATTTTTTTTTCTATTTATTTTCATCTACTCGAAAGGCAGACAAGCAGATTGACAGTGAGAACAAGAGAGACATCTTCCATCCACTTGTTCACGCTCCAAATGCCTGAAGTAACCAGAGGTGGATGAGGTTAAAGCCAAGAGCTTTGAACTACAACTGGATCTCTCAAGTAGGTGATGGGGCCTGAGTACTTGAGTCATCATCCACTGCCACTCAGGATGCATTAGCAGGAAACTGGATTAGAAGCAGAGTATCCAGGACTTGAACTGACACTCCAACATGGGATGTGAGTGTACTAAGAAGCAGTATAACTCTTGTATCATAATGTCTGCTCCTATTCTATGATTTTAAGTGTTAATCTGCAAAAAGTATTATTGTATATGTATACATGTGTTTAACTGAAGTACCGAAGTCTACCAGCACCAAAAAGGTAATAGGTTATATTACCCTCTTGAGTGTGGAACATTGCTTTTTTGATAAGAAAATAAAAGTAAACTGGGATTCTTTTAATACATATACATAGTTTTATACATAATTACATATACTTTTATATATGTAGTTATACATAAAGTTAAGATATACACACACACAAACACAGATGCATACATACATCATTTTTACTATATCCTTGGAGAGATATCACTTTTAACCATAACAACAATTTTCTACTCTGTCTTTTCCATCACAAGATTTTAAAGATTATCCTTGAGGCTGGGGTTGTGGTTAGGCCAGTATCCCATACTCGAGTGCTGGTTTGAGTCCCAGGTCCTCCACTTCTGACCCAGCTTCCTGACAATGAGCCTGGGAAGGTAGCAGATGGTGACCTATATACTTGTGCCCCTGCCATTCATGTGGGAGATCCAGACAGAGTTCCTGGTTCCTGGTATCATCCTATCTCAGCCCTAGCTGCTGCGGCCATTTGGGGAGTGAACAGGTAGATGAAAGATTCTCTCTCTCTCTCTCTATTTCTCTCTCTCTTTCTCTCTCTCTCTCTCCCTCTCTCTCTCTCTCTCACTGACTCTGCCTTTCAAATAGATAAGTAAATCTTTAAAATAGTTTATTCTTCATTATAAAAAGTTTGGTATACTGTCTATGTTATATTCAAGGGAGTAGAAAGGAATTCAAGTGATTATTTAGCTCAACTATTGTAATAGATTAGCCACTATGATTCATAATGATGATGTGGATAGTTTCTCTAAATCACAGAGGACAACAGAATAGTTTCCTATAGTTATGTTAGTCAACAGATAAAAAAATATTAAAAGCCAGTGTTAGATATATAGTAGACACTTGATGAGCATTAAGTACCAGTAGTAGTATTAGTAGTTATGATAATAGCAGTTACACTAATTAAAGAAGTAATAAAAATGATAGTAACAGAAGTAGTATCATTATTTTTGTATTATACTAAATGATAAATTTATTGACTGCAAATACTTCATAGTAAACTTTATAATAGACACAATATTTTATCTACTACATCTAGGATGTTTTAAGGGACAACAAATATCAATTATTAAATAAAGACCTAAAGGGTCTAAGAAATGTTAACAAACAGAAATCAGAATGAGGAGAATGCTGAAAGTTAGAAGCCAGTTTTACTATATATAGATTTTTTTATAAGTCTATTTAAGAGAATCTTATTATGTTTAACATTTTTGTTTTTTTAGTATGTTAATTATATACAAACTTCTCAAAAGTTTAAAAAGACCATCTAGTCTTTGCTTGTAGTATTTATGAATTAGGCATGATGATAAAAACAGGTTTAATTATTTCTAAACATTTTTAATTTTCAAATTTTTATTTGTAATGTGGAGAGACACATAGAGACAGTCAGACAGACTGTGATCTTCCATCCACTGGTCCACTCCACAAATGCCCACTATAGCCAGCACTGGCCAGGACAAAGACAGAAGCCAGGACCACAATTCAGGTGTTCCAATTGGGTGGCAGGGACTCAACTACATCACCCCTGCCTCCCAGGATATCTATTAGCAGGAAGCTGGAATCCAGATTGGAGCTAGGACTCAAAACCAGACACTCCTATAAAGGGATGTGTCAGCATACATTGCATCCTAACCACTGCAACACTTTCCCTTAATTGTTTTTAGATATGAGAACTGAATTTCCATTTTGAATTGAATCAATGACTCTTAGGCTCGATGAAAAATATGTGGAAACAAATTTCTAAGTAGAGCACACTATGTTTAATTAGTATAAAATCTGGGTTTCACTCAAGTGGAAGGAATCATTATGCAGATTGTGGATTTTCTCTCCTTTTCTTTGCCTCTCTTTCCCATTTTTAAACTCAGCTTATTCGTGGCTCCACAGAAGAGTAAACAGGGAAGGAACAGGAGCTGAAATTCCGATAGTCATTTTGCTGCTGTCTAATATTTTATAGTAAATACAGGGAAAATACGGATCTGACTGAAGTTGAAGGTTTGATTTTCTGTAGTTTTGATATGAACTAGTCTCATTTATTCATTACTGTAATCAAGTGGTGACTTATGATTGGAAATTAAATTTTATTTCTGAACAATTGATATTTCTCCATTCTGTCCCCTTTGTTTCCATGCCTACTTATGCTACCCAAATTCAGTTCTCTTGAACAGTGCATGGAAAACAGCAACCTCCTTTTCCATAGTTTCTTTTTAAAAAAAATGTAGTTTATTTATTTGAAAGGTAGAGTTACAGAGGGAGGGAAAGACAGAAAGAGAAAGGGATCATCCAACTG
Organism: Oryctolagus cuniculus; assembly: GCF_964237555.1. Taxonomy (NCBI): domain Eukaryota; kingdom Metazoa; phylum Chordata; class Mammalia; order Lagomorpha; family Leporidae; genus Oryctolagus; species Oryctolagus cuniculus. Next base: position 64,226,150 of record NC_091453.1, read on the forward strand.
CTGGTTCACTCCCCAAACAGCCATGACATCTGGACCAGGCTGTAGCCAGGAGTCTGCAAGTCCATTGGGGTTTCCTGTATTGGCGGAAGACCCAAGCACTTTTATAACCTTCCATTGTTTTCCCAAGTGCATCATCGTGGAGCTTGATTGGAACCACAGCAACTGGGAACTCAAACTGACCCTCATATGTGAACCTGACATCACAAGCACATATGCCAGCTCCTTCAGTAGTTTATTTGTTTCTAGTCTTGGACCAATGCCCTTTATAATCTATTCTCAAAACTGAAATCATCTAACTAACTGAAATCAGAGTAGATCACCCTCTTACTTATTAATGCTTCCAATCCACTTATAAGATACAGCCTAAGTTAATCTCTTTTTAAAATGTATTTATTGGAAAGAGAGACATAGGCATTCTAATGGACAGAGTTTTCATGCTCTGGTTCACTTCTCTGAATGCCCACAACAGCTGGGGATGAGCCAGACTGATGCTGGAGGCTTGGAACTCAGTCCAGGTTTTCCACATGAATAACAGAGCCTTCACCACTGCCTTCCAGGAATCACATTAACAGGAAGCTGGAGTCAGGAGCTAGAACCAGGAGTCAAACCTAGGCACTGCAACACGGGTTACAGACATTTTAATGCGTCTTATCTGCTAAGCCAGATATCTACTCCCAAGCTGATCTTCTATATGGTCAAATTGTCCATAAGTTAGCTTCTACCAGCATCTTTTTGCATGAAGTTCCACCATTCACAACATAAAATTCAAACCTATTTTAATGGCAAATTGTATACAGTTGCCCACATATTAAGTTTCTTGCACCTATGCCTGTCTGATACCTGTGTCTACAATGCCCAGATCACTAAGGTGATTTTTTTTTTTAGCATAATGATTTTTTTTTGCCAGGCAGAGTTAGACAGTGGGAGAGATAGACAGAGAGAAAAGTCTTCCTTCCGTTGGTTCACCCCCCAAATGGCCACTACGGCCAGCGCTGTGCCGATCCGAAGCCAGGAGCCAGGTGCTTCCTCCTGGTTTCCCATGCCGGTGCACTTGGGCCATCCTCCACTGCTTTCCCAGGCCACAGCAGAGAGCTGGACTGGAAGAGGAGCAACCGGGACAGAATCCAGCACCCCAACCGGGACTAGAACCCGGGATGCCAGCGCCACAGGCAGAGGATTAGCCTAGTGAGCCACGGCTCCGGCCCAGCATAATGATCTTTTAAGGCTCAGATTCTAAAGCGTCAACATTGGGAAAGCTCCCTTAACCAGCTCACTACCACCAGTCATTAGACTAAATACCTCCTCTCTACATAACCATAAAGACTGGGAATGCTTACTCTTGCTATTTTGTTTTGAAATTAGGTGATTGTACTTCTTCTCAAAAAGGTAAATCTCTCAAGGATAAGGAGTTTCATTAATTTTATAATCCCAGAATCTACCACTGTGCCTGCCAAATGGTAAGCATTCCATGTATCAGAGATTAATATATTATTTATCTTCAGGTATATTTAATAAAATTGTGATAGAACTAGCCCAAAGTACAGATGTAGCTAATTATCTTTGAGTATAGAGATAGTACAAAATTCTTATCTGTGACTTACACATAGTATTTGATTCTTAGTTTGTCATTTGTTTTTGAGCATTTCCAAGCTATCAATGAGAAAATTTCTATTACTATTGAAAATAACTCCAACAACCTATTCAATCTGTAATTGAGCTTATTAAACTTACTTCTGCTTTGAAGCTCAACTGCAAGTTGTCTTTCAAGGTTTTCTCTAATTTCTCTCTCTCTATAGAGTTCTATTCGCAGTTCCTTCTTTTCTTGTTGAATCTGCTTCTCCTGGATACGAGCATTATCCAAAGCCACTTTCAGTAGACCCTGTCAAAGTACAGCAAATGACATGCAGTTCATCTTATCTGTTTTAATTTCTCAAATATGAAATAATTTAGGTAGGTGCTAATGTCTTGTATTACATTTATTTTGTTTATAGAAATATTGTTGACCTGAATGTTGGTCAACAGAGTCTCCACGGAGGACAGACTATCAGCAAAAATGAATGGTCCAGGGAATCCAGGGGGCAATGCCTGCCCAGGAGTGAGTTGGATCTTGTCCAAAGGTGACTTCATCATTGGGATTTGAACTGGTACCTCTTCTGCAAAAACAAAATTAATATCAGGAAGTTCACAAATTAACAGCTCAAAAGTTTAAATAAGTCATTTCTAATAGGCACTAGTAATTTTTGTCTAAAACTAAATGATGCACATTCATAATTAGAAGTCATACCTACTCTCCATCTGCCTCTAATTTCTTCAAATAAATGCTTCAATAAACAATTCGTGAAACTGAGGTGACAGTTACTACTAAAGAGGCAGGGAATATGAAGAAACAAATTTAATATATATTTAATCTCTAGAAATTAAATAATCAGATCACCTCCTGGAAAAGCACACGCACACAAAAAACTGCTACAGGAAGACAATGTTGGGATATAACCAAAGAAACTCAATTACTCCTACTTGTGGTTCTACAACAGTGCATGATGGGGTGAAAAATAGTACCTCAAAACAGTTTAGTCTACTCACTGTAGTCTCTTAACAGGGCACAAAGTTTTAAAAACATGATGAATCCTTCTCTGGTCAGAAAATTGTCAGACTCCATACATCCTAATGTGATTCGTTTGAAAAAATGACTAACCTTGAATCTAGACCTAACCAATTTTCAGATGGATTGGAAACAAACAAAAAAAAACTACCCTTTGGTTCTGATTCCTGTAGTGATATTAATATAGATTTGTTATACAGTTAGACTTCATTTGTCAATTTCAAGCAGCATACATATATAGTGTGCAGAGTCTTGAACCCCATTGATTTCACAGTCATCATGGTTTGCTGTGGGATTTCCTGTGTGGGAAGTCATGGGTATACAATTGCGGGAACCTTCAGTGAGATTACTTAATGGAATAGAATTATCTCTGAATAAAATGTTCTTAATATAGAACAACTGTATATTTTCTATTTTTCTAAACCAATAGGCATAAAATGTTAAAATATTAGTTAGCTAATCAACAGTCTTAAATATTTGAATCCAAATGTTAGAGTATTTATAATTCCAAAATAATTCAATAAAATGTATGAAATATCCTGTTAACTTTCTTTAGCACAGGAAATTACTTTGAATATTTCCCAGGAAAAAATTTTTTGTAAAACTGAGAAACATAGTATTTTGATCATAGGTGCATAATTCATCTTTTATATAGCTCCCTTATTAACCCTGAACTTTTTTACTTTTTTTTCTCTCTCTCTCGTTTTTTTTTTTTTTTTTACAGGCAGAGTGGACAGTGAGAGAGAGAGAGAGAGAGAGAGAGAGAGAGAGAAAGGTCTTCCTTTTGCCGTTGGTTCACCATCCAATGGCCGCCGCGGCCGGAGTGCTGCTGCCGGCGCACCACGCCTATCCGAAGGCAGGAGCCAGGAGCCAGGAGCCAGGAGCCAGGTGCTTCTCCTGGTCTCCATGTGGGTGCAGGGCCCAAGCACTTGGGCCATCCTCTACTGCACTCCCGGGTCACAGCAGAGAGCTGGCCTGGAAGAGGGGCAACCGGGACAGAATCCGGCGCCCCAACCGGGACTAGAACCCGGGGTGCCGGCGCCACTAGGCAGAGGATTAGCCTAGTGAGCCGTGGTGCCGGCCAACCCTAAACTTTTATAAGACATTTCTTTCTCTCTTTTTCAAACCAGTGGTAAATTTGGAGCAATACATTATCACAAAATCTGTAACCATATTCAACAACACGGTTTCATTTAAAATATTATCTCACAAAAGAAATCTTAATCCTAAAGCATGTCTTAGCCAGCAGCTCTCATGTTTCTGAAGTGCATTTCTCAACAGCTAACCAAGCAATGTTATGCTTTATTCATATTGTTTGATGTCTGTGTTTAGGTAGTATTTTATCTTCCACACATGAGTGCATTAAGTGGATGGAATGACTTCATAATGATCTATCAATGTTAATAATAGCTGGAGAGGTTCTACACCTTTGCATTAATGTTCATAAATCTTAAAGTATAAATGCATACAGCCTGCAAGATCTATTTTTACAAAATGAACCACTACGAACTTAGAACATTGAATTCCTGCTGATTCAGAGACAATATAATATTTCCTCTGAATAAATACTTTGTGTCAGGGCCAGAGTTCTAAAAATTAATGGACTCCTTGTTATATATCCCTCTGCACACACATGTAACCTCAGTGTTGAGAATCTGAGAAGCATTCTATAAACAGAGCACCTGAAAAGGAAAGCAATACATTCAGTGTGCCTTTAGCAAAATTATAACTATGTTAAAATTGCTAGAAGTCCTCTATTTGGAGATGAAAGAGATGCCATTAAACCAGCTGAAAGGAAAATTACTATTGACTATGAAGACAGGTTGCAAGGTCCATGGTTTGTAATGTTTCTGTACAGTAGATTGAAGTTTCAAAATAGTATTACTCTTCTTTAAATAGATAGACACAGCTGAATTAGGTGTTGCTTGCTGCAGTGAGGATCAAATGCAAAAAGAATCGTATTTCATCAGACCTAGTCAACACCAGGAAAATAAATAGAAATATAAGAGGTATGCAGGCAATGATTCATTTTGATAATCTGGCCCAAGAGAGACACATAGAGACAGAGCACAGATCTAAGCTTCTACCAAAAGACAAATAGGACACAGAGGGTGGGAACTGGGATGACAGTGTAGCAGAGGTCACATCGATTTTCAGCAGCAGTTTTCACACAGATGAGATAACCCTGGACTCTATTTGGCCCATTGTTCATATCCTACCTGTCCCACAAGCAATAAATTTCCTAGTCCTGGAAAAAGGGCAGTAAAGAAGAAGGATTCTACTTATGACTCCTTATGATTAAGTTTCTCTGCTAACCAAACATGCTTTCAGACCAAGGTCACATTCCATGTTAAGGTTCATAATAGCCAAAAACTAGTAGAAGTGTCTTATGTTTTAATATACTAGGAAAGAATGGGAGTTTTCAAACTACTCATCAGTTTTTTTTTTCTGATTTCAATCATGCTACAAAAATGAATGATCAATACATTTGAAATTTAATTAAATCTTGTAATAGGTCCTCACAGCACATCCGAATGGTATTTGTTCAAAGCCTGAAAAAATTGCAATGCTGTGTAAGAATTTATTAGATAGACTTCAGAAATCCTAATTGGCAGTGAAAGTACAAATGGGCAAGTACTTGAGACACAGATTGTCAATTAAATAAGAACATCTCTTTGTAATCCCGAGAGAAAGAGTTTTGAGAGAGTATTTTGATTTGAAAGCCTGGTGTTCAAACTATGACATTTTGATCAACGCATAAAACACAATGGTATAAAACCAAAAAAATTATATAGGGCAACGGCTATCTAGTCAAGGACATGAGCAACCTCTCCACTTACTGAAGCAAAGTGGAGCAGCTTTTATTGAGCTGGTTTGTTAAACCTGGACTATTTTGTAACAGCATTTTAGAAAACAAGCTCTTTATTTTAATTTCTTGCATTAGGCCCAGGTGAATAGATATGAAAGTTAACAAGAACTTTATTTGTAAGGAACAAAAAGTATAAGGATATGGCAAATCCTCAGACTAGAAAAATCCCCTTGAAAATTAAAGCCAAGGCTGCTAGAGATTTGCTATATGACTCTCGTGCTTATTCTCCCACTTTTTCGTGGAGCTAAGTGTTTCCTCTTTCCTCTGGGCTTTGAGGATTGTGATACAGAAAAAGAAACAACACAGCTGACTCACCCAGCAGTGGGAAAATGCAGCTACCTACCAGGTCATCAGTTTTATTCTTTAACAAGTAAATTATATTCCATTATTTGATTTGAGAGCTTTCCCCTAAATATGGCTATCCCAAGGGATTCTCCTTTGTTGATGTCATTAGTATTACATTCAGCAGAAGCAAGACACCTGCTTCCCTCTTCCAAACTGAGGAACAATAACAACAAAACGACCAACTGCTGTGTAATGATGTGACCTGCATGAATATAAGGAAGTGCTCATAGTCTCAGCCGAACAATGACTCCTCAAGTGTTGCCACCAGGAAATGTGGAAAGGAAAATGTAATCCCCAAACTGTTAAATTTCTTTAAGGAAATGAAATATAAATAATGCAGATAAATGAAAACAGAAAGCTAGTAGCAAAGGCATGAAGGGGCCATCAGCCCGAGGAAGTGAGGGAAAGAATACTGCTACAATCAATTATGCTCTTGTTTTCCTCTGGATCCTTAGATTAGCAGTTTGGTGTGGCAGGCTCTTTTATAAATTATGAACTAGAACTAAACCGTCTTTCAGATAAATATTAGGTAAATAACAATAGGTTTTTCAAGACAGAGCTTGGAAGATGCGTGATACCCAGCCGTTATCATTAAGGAGCTGACATATGATTTTGAAAAGAAGTAAACAAGTTGTAGAAGTCAACAATTAAGTGTCAATCACATGGAATAGATTGTTAACTGCTTCTAGCAGTTCAAAGGAGAGATCGCTGTGGCCTGGTGTGAGCACTCAAACAAATCTATTCACTCTAGCGGAATTCATTCAAGTTTCATAAAGAATAATTTCCTTTTATTTCCTAAATCTTTTAAAAAGAACATCTCAAAGCCTTTAAAATGCTAGTGTTTATTACCTGGTTTGATCACTGCACATTGAAACATTTCTTGGAAGATCACACTCTACTATAGGAATATGCAGTTATTATGTGTCAATTAATCTCATAGAAACGGAGAATACAATGGGGCTTACCAGAAGCTAGAGAGAATGAAAAGGTGGAGAGAAGGAGAAATAGAAAAGGCTATTTAACAGTCATAGTTGGAGATGAAAAAGAAGTTCTGGTGATATACTGCACAGTAGGGTGACTATATATAATGAAAATGCACTGTATGTTTCCCTGAAAAAACTGGACTGGAAGAAAAGAAGTTGAATTTTTTTTTACCATAAAGTAATGATAAATGCTCATGGAGATAAACATGGTTACCCTGATTGGATATTAAAGAATGTATACATATATGGGCCAAGGACCTCAATAGATATTTTACAAAAGAGGAAATCCAAAGGGCCAACAGACACATGAAAAAATGTTCAAGATCACTAGCAATCGGGGAAATGCAAATCAAAACCACAACAAGGATTCACCTCACCCCGGTTAGAATGGTTCACATTCAGAAATCTACCAACAATAGATGCTGGAGAGGATGTGGGGAAAAAGGGACACTAACCCACTGTTGGTGGGAATGCAAACTGGTTAAGCCACTATGGAAGTCAGCCTGGAGATTCCTCAGAAACCTGAATATAACCCTATCATACAACCCAGCCATCCCACTCCTTGGAATTTACCCAAAAGAAATTAAATTGGCAAACAAAAGAGCTGTCTGCACCTTAATGTTTATTGCAGCTCAATTCACAATAGCTAAGACGTGGAACCAACCCAAATGCCCATCAACAGTAGACTGGATAAAGAAATTATGGGACATGTAATCTATAGAATACTATACAGCAGTCAAAAACAATTAAATCCGGTCATTTGCAACAAGATGGAGGAATCTGGAAAACATTATGCTGAGTGAATTAAGCTAGTCCCACAGGGACAAATATCATATGTTCTCCCTGATTGGCGACAATTAACTGAGCAAAAAAGGGGAAACTTGTTGAAGTGAAATGGACACTATGAGAAACAGTGACTTGATCAGTTTTTGTCCTGACTGTTGATGTACAATGTAATACTTTATCCATTTTAGTATTTTTTTTGATCTAGTACTATTGGTTGAACTCTGTAATTAACACACAATTATTCTTAGGTGTTTAAATTTTAACTGAAAAATGATCCCTGTTAAATATAAGAGTGAGAATAAGGGAAGAGATGTACAATTTGGGACATGCTCAATCGGACTTGCCCCAAATGGTGGAGTTAGAAACATACCAGGGGATTCCAATGCAATCCCATCAAGGTGGCATGTACCAATGCCATCTCACTAGTCCAAGTGATCAATTTCAGTTCAGAATTGATCACACTGATAGGTCTAAGAGTCAAAGGGATCACATAAACAAGACTAGTGTCTGCTAATACTACTTGATAGAATAAAAAAGGGAGAGAACGATCCAACATGGGAAGTGGGATACACAGCAGACTCATAGAATGGTGATGTACTAAATAGCACTCTGGCCTGGCCTCAGAATCAGCCCTTAAGGCATTCGGATCTGGCTGAAGAGCCCATGAGAGTATTTTAGGCATGGAAAGCCAAGACACTCTGGGAAAAAAAAAAAGAAGACCTAAATGAAAGATCTCTGCAAGTGAGATCCCAGTGGAAAGAACGGGGCCATCAAAGAAGGAGGTACCTTTCTCTGAAGGGAGGAGAGAACTCCCACTTTGACTATGACCCTGTTGGAATAAGATTGAAGTCAGCGAACTCAAAAGGCTTCCATAGCCTTGGCAACTCATGACTAGAGCCTAGGGAGATTACTGACGCCATAAACAAGAGTGTCAAATTGTTAAGTCAACAACAGGAGTTACTGTGTACTTACTTCTCATGTGGGATCTGTCCTTAATGTGTTGTTCAATGTGTAGTAATGCTATAACTAGTACTGAAACAGTATTTTACACTTTGTGTTTCTGTGTGGGTGCAAACTGATAAAATCTTTAATTAATATATACTAAATCGATCTTCTGTATATAAAGATAATTGAAAACGAATCTTGATGTGAATGGAATGGGAGAGGGAGCGGGAGATGGGAGCGGTGTGAGTGGGAGGGAAATTATGGGAGGGGGGAAAGCCATTGTAATCCATAAACTGTACTTTGGAAATTTATATTTACTAAATAAAAAATAAAAAAAGAAATACACGGCCGGTGCTGTGGCTCAATAGGCTAATCCTCCACATAGCGGAGCCAGCACACCGGGTTCTAGTTCTGGTTGGGGCGCCGGATTCGTTCCCGGTTGCCCCTCTTCCATGCCAGTTCTCTGCTGTGGCCTGGGAAGGCAGTGGAGGATGGCCCAAGTGCTTGGGCCTTGCACCCCATGGGAGATCAGGAGAAGCACCTGGCTGCTGCCTTCGGATCAGCGTGGTGCGCCGGCCGCAGCGCGCCAGCCGCGGCGGCCGTTGGAGGATGAACCAACGGCAAAAAGAAATACCTTTCTCTCTGTGTCTCTCTCTCACTATCCACTTTGCCTGTCAAAAAAAAAAAAAAAAGAAATACACAATGAAAAAAGAATGTATACATATATGGAAATATTGCATGGTACACCATAATTATATACAATTTTATATGTCAAATAAAATAATTTAATTACTAAAAATTTGAAATGGTCATGCTCAATATAACAAAACCCATCAATAAATGTGTTGTACACTTTCTAAGACAGGCAGAAGACTGGGTACTGATGAAGAAACTGGAGCCTGACCACGTGGGCTTGAATCCCTGATCAATGATTTGCATTCCCCTATAAAGGTAGCTTAACCTTCCTATGCCTCCGTTTCTTCATTTGTAACATCAGGATAATCATAAAACACCTACCTCTTGGAGTTTTTATAAAGACGAATAGGCTATTTGCAACATTCGTAGAACAATGCCTGAACCAATGTGAGTAAGACTATTTTAACACTTCCTGAAACACAATCTTTGGAAAGATCCTTTTCTCGGTAATAACTGGATGAGCCTGGCTTCACCTTCAATTAGGCCAATTTGACTTTCCCCCTTATAAAATATACGAGGAGGTTTAGGTCAGTGTTCATAACCGGGGGGCAGAGGACTGTGCAGAGGGCACTTAGTAAGGCTGGAGACATTTATTGACTGTCAAAACTCGTCGGGGGCGGGGATGCAGGGAAGGAAGCACGCTACTGACATCTAGTGGTAGAGGCCGGGGATGCTGCAAAATGCCCTGCCCATCCGACTCAAGCCCAAAAAAGCATCTGGCCAAATGTCAATACTGGTTGAGAACCACTGCTCTGGAGTTATATAGGAGAGTTTCAATGGAGGGAAAACTAATTAGATATCTCTTTCTGAGCTGAAATCGTATTAGAAAGTGTAATAAGCTTAACAATAAAATGAGGTCAAAAGAATGATTTAGAAGTAACAATCTACATTATAAGGTATGCTATAAAGTTCTTATGCATTTAGTTTGAGATCATCACCTTCATTCTTTGCCCAAATATCACCTTGTTAGAGAAATCTGTACTGACCATCCTACTAAAAAGTGCAACCTGCAGCCCTCTTCACACCTTTTTAACATGCATCCTTTTTTCTGTAAAATATATGCAATGCAATTTATTTATTATTTTTACTCAATATGCCATCCCTCTAAAATATAATATCCATGAGAGCAAGATCTTTTTTGTTTATTTTCTTACCATCGTCTACTGTAAATATTCAGTGTCCAGAATCCTTGCAATTACTTTGGATGTGTAGTCTGGCAATATTAAAGTCACATAAGGTTTCTAATCATCAGGTTGATACACTTCCTTTTTTAAAGATTAATTTTATTTATTTGCCAGGCAGAATGATGGGGTTGGGGGAGAGACAGTGTGAGAGACCTTTTATCCACTGGTTCACTCCCCAAATGACTACAATGGCCAAGACTGGGCCTGGATGAAGCCAGGAGCCTGGAACTCCATCCAGGTCTCCCACATGGGTGGCAGGGACCCAAGCACTTGGGTCATCCTCCACTGCTTTCCCAGGAGCATCAAGAGGGAGCTGGATCAGGAACCAAGCAGTCGGGTCTCAAATGGCAACTCTAATACAAGATGCCAGCTCGAAAGCTATGGTTTAATCCCGCTGTGCCACAACAACTGCTCCTGATTCACTATTTCATAATATGCAAAAATGTAAGAGTGCACATGAGTATATAATTTAAATTTTTTTAAAAAAATTATCTGGTGGAAAGAGAGAAGAAGAGGATGGAGGCAAAGAGTATCTGGTGCACTTTCTGTTTTTTGTTTTTTTTTTTTGGTTTTTTTTTTTTTTTTTTTTTTTGACAGACAGAGTGGACAGTGAGAGAGAGACAGAGAGAAAGGTCTTCCTTTGCCATTGGTTCACCCTCCAAATGGCCGCCGCAGCCGGCGTGCTGTGGCCGGCACACCGCGCTGATCCAATGGCAGGAGCCAGGTGCTTCTCCTGGTCTCCCATGCAGGTGCAGGGCCCAAGCACGTGGGCCATCCTCCACTGCCTTCCTGGGCCACAGCAGAGAGCTAGCCTGGAAGAGGGGCAACCGGGACAGAATCCGGCACCCCGACTGGGACTAGAACCCGGTGTGCCGGCGCTGCAAGGCAGAGGATTAGCCTAGTGATCCGCGGCGCCGGCGCACTTTCATGCTTTCCACCAAAATCAATGGTTATCATAATCTGGAAATACTGTGACAAGTTGAAATTTTACAACTTTTATAAACAGTTCATCCAGTTATCACAGAATGCCTCACATACGTTTATTGAACTTGTCCAGATATTATAGTCATTTGAGTAAAAATACTAAACTGTATATCTTTCTGGTACCCAAACATACTTTCCCATCATCTCTGAGATGATCTGTAATGACATCAGCAAAACAAATGAAACCTGACTGGTTTTTTTTTTAAATGTCTCTATATTTTCTAGGGTCTAGAAATACAAAAAAAGGTTAAGGTTCCAGAATGGGAAGGCGTTTTCTATACAGAGTGGTGTTTTATTTAAAAACTGCAAGAAAGAGAAGAATTTCTGATATAAACAACCCAGGCAAGAGAGACATAGACAAGTCCCTTTTCCAGAAAATCAGCCTGGTTACCTCTGTGTCAAAGGCTGCGAAGAGAACATTTCATGAGTGAAGAGTAATATCAAGGTTTATATAACAAATTGGCAAACACGGGGCAAGATTGGGAATAAGGGTAAGGAGGGAAGGAGGATGATTTTTAGAGAAATGCTTTTAGGATGAGGGATACACACTTCCATCAGTTAGCTGATCCTCCTGGGTGATAATGTTTTGTCAGCCTGGTTTATCTGGAAAATGGCATTATGGTTCCAATGCAGGTCAGCTGGGGCTGTAAAGCAGATTTCTGATTTTGCTCTGCTGCTACTCCTTCCCACTAACTTGGGAAGAAACCTGTCTTCTTTATCTGGCACAAATCAGGAAAAGAAATTTACTAATCGGATCTTGCAATTAAGGTATCAACTGTTTTTGTTTTTTCTTTGTTTAACATATCTAAGTAGAGAGAATCAGTGGAAGGTATAAAGGAACAAGTTATAGAAAAAGGACCTAAGAGGGATATTCTCAAACTGTCTCAGACATGAGGATGCTCTGGGAAATTTTAAAACCTGTGCTGTTCTCCACTCCTAGTTTCTGATTCAGTAGCTCTAGGGTAGGGCCTGGCATTTGGATTTCTAATTACTGCCCAATTGATGCTGATGTTTCTGGTTGTGTTTGAAACTTTGAGAAACTGCCGAGATGTACAACAATCAATTTTGTTCCACTTAAAATATGATTAATGTTGTTTTCTTTCATGATGTATATTTAAGTTCATTGGCTTTTGGATTTCAAGAAATCATTTCAAGTGGTGAGCAAGAGGTACAGCGGTTAAGGTGTGGCTTGAGACGCTCACATCCCATATGGGAGTCCGCGAATCCAAGTTCCACCTCTGCTCTGCAGTCCAGCTTACTGGTGAGACACTCTCTGGAAGGCAGAAGATGATGGCTCAAATTGTTGGGTCCTTGTCATACATGTGGGAGACCAGCACTGAGCTCCTGGCTCCTGAATTTTGGCATGGCCCAGCCTGGCTGTGGTGGTTATTTAGGGAATGAATCCATAGATGGATCTCTCTCATTCTCTTGCTCTTTTTAAGATTTATTTATTTACTTGAAAGTCAGAGTTACACAGACAGAAAAGGAGAGGCAGAAAGAGAGAGAGAGAGAGAGAGAGAGAGAGAGGTCTTCCATCTGCTGGTTCACTCCCCAATTGGCTGCAATGGCCGGAGCTGCACTGATCTGAAGCCAGGAGCCAGGAGCTTCCTCCGGTTACCCCACGCAGGTGCAGGAGCCCAAAGACTTGGGCCATATTCTATTGCTTTCCCAGGCCGTGGCAGAGAGCTGGATCAGAAGTGGAGCAGCCGGGACTCGAACCAGCACCCATATGGGATGCCGGCACTGCAGGCAGCAGCTTTACCCGCTACGCCACAGCACTGGCCCCCCTCTCTCGCTCTCTTTCTCTGCCTTTCAATAAATAAATAATTTTTAAAAAGAAAAAGAATCATTTCAAAATGATACCTAATTTTAAGTATGTATTACCAAAGCTTCAAAAATTGTATAAAATTACAAAATTAATGAGAAATATCAACCACTCTGTTTTATAGATTTAAAGATTTTAAAATCAATTTTTATATTACAGAAAAATTGTAAAATGAGTCTATTTTTATTACACAATAAGGAAACAAAATTTAAAAAGGAGAAGGAGGACACAGAGATGGAGAGTCCATACAGGCAAAAGCAAAATGTTTTTCCAAGGGGATGGCACTGTGGTGTAGCAGGTAAAGCCAATGCCTGCAGTGCCAGCATCCCACATGGGTGCCTGTTCTCCCAACTGCTCCACTTCCGATCCTGCTCTCTGCTGTGGCCTGGGAAAGCAGTAGAAGATGGACCAAGTACTTGGGCCCCCGCACCCACTAGGGAGACCTGGAAGAAGCTCCTGGCTCCTGGCTTCAGATTTGTGCAGCTCCGGCCATTGCGGCCAGTTGGGGAGTGAACCAGCGGATAGAAGACCTCACCTGCCTCTGCCTCTCTATTACTCTGCCTTTTAAATAAGTAAATGAATAACTAAATATTTTTAAAAAGTTTTTCCAAGAATAAATTTAACATAATCAATTGTTTAATAAAGAAAACAGCAGTTCTATGGATTAAGTACTATCTACTTGTATCCAAGAAAGGTGGAAAGAGGCTGCTTTGGCAAGATTATGATGAACAATCAAAGATGACTCAAAATCAGAATGACACTGTCATGGAAAACTTGGAAAGAACAGTCTGTACAGCAATTTACAATTGGTAACCTCCTATAAACTTTTTAATGAGGAATGTGTAGATAATTACATGGGTTTGACCTGTATATCAATAAGCTCACTAATAGCTACATAATTATATTATCTATAATTTTCATAGTCATAAAATTTGTTCATGTTGCCACAGTACCAATGACATAAAACTGGGAATATGCTATTGTCATTAGCACCCTGCCAACACAATACACACAAAAATCAGTGAGATTTTATACTGATTTTTCAAGTTTTAGCTAAAACATTGAGGGGCTGTACATTTTTATGATGGGACAAATTCCAGGCTTTCCTAATAGATGAGTCTTGATATTATAAATGCAGCATCATTGTAAACCTAGTCACTTCAAAATTACCACAATCATTTAATTTACAAGGCTGAATTTTGTTTTAAATATATTTTAGCCATTAAGCAAAACATTTCAACTTTCTCGTTTTTTCTTTTCTTGGATATTGTATGCATTAGTCATAAAATGTTGCTTCTCCACAGAAAATCTCTGAAGTTTTATGAAAGAGATAGGAAAAGTAGACATGGCCCAATCAACAACCTTCACCAAATGCGCAAATTCTATTTGCAAATTCTATTGCCATGAGAATTTGTACCATCTGGTGGACATGATCTTTTTTTTTGGCAAATAATGATGAAATGATGCTTAAGGTATAGCCAAGGTATAAACACTATCACTAGAACACATTACTCTGTCATTTTGTTCCACATTTTGTTTTCAATTTTTTAATGATTTCTTTTTTTTTAACTTTTATTTAATGAATATAAATTTCCAAAGTACGATTTATGGATTACAATGGCTTCCCCCCCATACCGTCCCTCCCACCCACAACCCTCCCCTTTCCCACTCCCTCTCCCCTTCCATTCACATCAAGATTCATTTTCGATTATAATGATTTCTTTTTATTTGGGACATGCACACACACAGAGGGAGAGGGAGGGACAGGGGGAGGAAATAGAGATAGAGATGATATAAATATATATAAATGATATTTATATATATATATATATATAGAGAGAGAGAGAGAGAGAGAGAGATGATAGAGAGATAACACTTCCATCCACTGGTTCACTCCCCAAATATTCACTGTGGTCACGACCCCTTGAAGTCAGGAGTGAGGGACTCAATCCAGTTCTCCCATATGGTGGAAGGGACCCAACTGCTTGAATCGTCACTGCTGCCTCCCAGGGTCTGCATTGGTGTGACACTGGAATCAGAAGCTAGAGCCAGGAATCAAGCTCAAGCATTCCAATGTGGCACACAGGCTCCTTAACTGGTAGACTAAACACCTGCCCTTGCTTCATGTTTTAACACTGTCCCTTCCTCACCTTTATTTCTAGTTAGATTCTGGGATTCCATTCAATTTTACTTTCTTATATTTCAATATTAACATCTAATGCAATGCCTTCTTATCAGAATTTTTTTTTTTTTTTTGAGTACCTGGTCTGTGCTTGGCACTGTGCTGTAAATTAAAGTGCACAGACTTGGATCCAGCATTGTGGTGTAGTAGGTAAAGCCACAGCCTCCAACGCTGGCATCTCATATGGGCTCTGGTTTGTTTCCCAGCTGTTCCACTTCTGATCCAGCTCCCTGCTACTGTCCTGGGAAAGCAGCAAAGGATGGCCCAAGTCTTTGGGCCCCTGCCACCCATGTGGGAGCCCTGGTGGAGGAGGCTTCCAGCTCTTGGCTTTAACCTAGCCCAGCTTTAGTCATTGTGATCATCTGGGGAATGAACCAGTGGATGTAAGGCATATCTCTGTCTCTCTTTCAAGTAAATAAATATGAAAAATAAAGTTCACACACTTGTAAATAGTAAATTATAGATTGAAGAGTGCTAGTGATCTCCTCTAATAAATGTATTAGACAAATATAATTCGTATGACAAAGGGAAACACTTTCAAAAGGTCAATTACAAAACTTTCACAAATATGCCATGGAGTTGAAGTTGGATGGGTACAGAAAGGTTAATCATCAAATACCCCATTTTTCATTTTAACACTTTTTTTTTCCTCTATGAGTCTGCTATTCCATTTAAAGAACAGTAAACATGACTGGATATCTTTAAATTTTGATGTTCCTATTTATAGAACAGGAAAAACTACCTCAGAAAGTTTTTCGGGAATTTAATGAGAAAACTAAAGTGGAAGCACCTGGTATGGTATGTTTCACATAGTAGAAACACAGTAAGAGGTTGGTTGAGTCCAAAGCTTAAGCTAGCCTTCTAGTTATAGAATAATCAAGAAAAAGAATTGCATTGAATATACATTGTTTCCTGGATTTGCCCATGAAATTTCTTTCTTTTAATTTCTTTTAGTAAATAGAGTGTGGAATCTAGTTAATGTGGCAACAACTAATTAAGGTCTTAATTATTTTCTTCTCTGTATTTTCTTTTCTCAGTAACCAGACAACAATGAAACACAATTTTTTCAGTAAAATCTCTCAGATTGGCTTCAAGGTAGTTGGAAGGTTCCAGCCTCGTATTATTTGAGCCACATTTTCCTCTTAAATTTAATTTAAGTTGCATTTTTATTCCTGTGGAAACTTACAAGTTGTACTTTGGAAACTTATATTTACTAAATAAAAAAATAAAAATAAAAAAAGATAAGTGTGCTTTCTACTAAGAAAACAAACATAAAAAAACTACACTAATTTTTTTCTTGGCTAATTCAGCTGTATTTTATTAATGATGAAATTCCTTCATCCACTATTTGTTACAAATATTGATGGATCCATATGGAACAGCAGATGTTGAAGCAAAGACACTGCAGACATTTTTCACTTATGCTAATAACCCTAGTACTTGAAGATTTTTTTCATTTTCTACCATAAGAGCTTTAGCTTGAAAGAAGAATCTAAAGTGTTAACTCCACAAAAAATGTATGATTATTTTAATATTATGCCTATGGAAAGGCTGTGTCTGTGCAGACAATATAGAATTTGATGCTTTGTTTAGTCTTCAGATATAAACAGATATAATATGACTCGATATACTTATTTTGGGTAAACAACAGTATATTTATTAAACATACTTAACATGCTTCAAAGTTTAAAACATAAAGAAAAAATTGTTTTGTCAGTTTTCAACTTCCAGTGACACATCAGGTCACTACAATTTTCTCTTCTTTTTTTTTCTTTATCTGATCCTTTCCTCATACAAACTCAGAACCAATAATATTTCCTTAGGGGGAAAACTATTTTTTAATACTTACTTTGTACACAACCCAGTGAAATTCAACAATTAATACTAAATGTAGCTGTGCAATATTTTCTATTTCTGTGAATGCTTAAACTTGTACTCAATACCCAGAAAAATCTTGTAATGCCAAGAAAGGAAAATAGAGATAATTAAAAAGTAATATCTAATATTTATCAATATCTTATAATTAGACTTGAAAGACTTCTCAATTAGATTCTAATTCTGTGAAATTGGTTTACTTTTACTTGGATTAAGTGCTTTAAGAATGAACATTATATCCTTTGATTCCAATGAAGTTAATTTCACTTTTGTATCATAGGTTAGCCATTACTGCATTTGTCCTGCACTTGTCTTCACGCTTGCTTTGGATGACTTTATGGAACATTTCCATCACTTGGGCAGATGTATCTATCCCTGAAAGATTTTTATTTTCCTAATGCTATTTGATCACTAGGGGGGAATCTCTTTGCTCATTCTTTTTGTTTCTATTGTCACCTCCCCTCCATTATTCAGCTCCCATTTGGCAATTTTCAGTGTGAATGTCCAAATGCACAACATGGAAATTACCTCCTGTTCTTGGTTTCTAACAACAGATTCCATCTTACCTTCAGTTAAATAATCTGTATTAACAGATGGTAAAGTGTGCCCCAGTCAGACTATTTTCAAGTGCAATCAAGATCACATTTTCTTTGGAGAATTTACTAATAGCCCATGTAACCATCTAACTAACCCACCACTGTCTCTGAGACAGTATGTATGGTTTAAGAAATATTATCAGAGGGTAAAAGACAATAGAATATGATATTCAAGTTTGGATACCTATGTATAGTGTTTATTACCCTGCCTACAACTTCCCAGAGGTTGTGTATACTTTTATGTGCATACTTAATATTCATGTTGATTCCTCCTTTTCCCTAGAAATTTGGGTTTGTGGTTAGCAAAATTCTATTATTGACATCTCATAGCTATTTAAACTTTGTCAGCCACTTCAAATATTTGGGACACATGGAGGATTCATTGTAAGGTTCCAGGTAATTTTTTCCAATATACTTTTCAATGGAATGAATCATGTTATAAAAGAAAATTTTATAATTATATCTTTCCATGCTTAGACCACAAATATTAAATTCCATATCACCTCTGAGGTCAAAATGTGGACACTCAAAAGGGATGGTATCTCCACAGATACTAAAATATTTCTAATAAAATGGAAATATAAAATAGGTTTGTTCTAGTTTAATAAGAGTAGCCTTGAAATTTTATTGTCACTGACATTCCCATTGGCACTTTGTGTATACTCTTTCAAAGCTGCATACCCTGTTCAAATGGCATGGTGTCTTTTTGCAAAATTGTTTGTGTCCAAGCAGATACGATGTTTGTAGAGAACCCATCTAGGGAGTCATAAAACTGGTGGAAAACATATTTCTGCATGGTATTTTAGGACTTTCAAAAATTCAATCACAGGGAAAATGTTTTGCTGTAAACATCTTAAATGCCTTATAAAGGGAATGGCTTCCCACAGCACCTGTTTAAATAATTGAAAAAAATTGAGAGTAAGTCTTATATACCAAAGCTGAAATTCTTTTAATTTTCTTGATTTCCATAGGCCTTGCTCTTGAAATATTAAAAGCATTCAAGTGTAATACAATCTCTGTGTTAGTATGATAATGAATAACCTGGCTGCCAATTTGCGATATTACATTTTCCAAAATGAAGCCAGTATATGCATTTTTCACTTCAGCAGAGGTTTTACTCTTTCTTTCTGCACAAGGCATTGTTTGATTACTATAATTTAGAAAAGGAAAAAAATGCCATTTCACATGCTCAATGTGTTTTATATATTTGTGTATAGTTCAACTTAGCCAGAGTGGGAAAGAATGTCTTCAAAGTAGAGAATCTTGGGATTTAAATTAGAAAGAAAGATGATCAAATTCTAAAATTTAAGATTTTTGGAGTTAAAATGTTGGAATACTTGTTTTTAAATTTTTTAAAATATTTTTTAAAATCTTAGTAATTAATTAATAATTAAATTTACACTGCCTTCTACTCAGCCCTTATAAATTCAATTTTCAAGTTTGTGAACAGAGAAGTATGTATGAGGGTGTGAAAGTTATTTTTTCCCATCATCCAAGGTATGGTAAAAGAGTACTTAGAACCTAATCACTGTACACCAAAGTGACATAAATCCCTTATATTCATCTCAATTTTATTAACTAGAAACTTTGCTATGGATTTCCATTTGTTTTCCATGAGAATATGAACTATAAAACTCCATCGAGCCGGCACCATGGCTCACTAGGCTAATCCTCTGCCTGCGGCACCGGCACACTGGGTTCTAGTCCCGGTCAGGTCGCCGGATTCTATCCTGGTCGCTCCTCTTCCAGTCCAGCTCTCAGCTGTGGCCTGAGAAGTGTAGTGGAGGATGACCCAAGTGCTTGGGCCCTGCACCCGCATGGGAGACCAGGAGGAAGCACCTGGCTCCTGGCTTCGGATTAGCACAGTGCGCTGGCCACAGCGGCCATTGGGGAGTGAACCAACGGAAAAGGAAGACCTTTTTCTCTGTCTCTCTCACTGTCCACTCTGCCTGTCAAAAAAAAAAACAAAAACAAAAACAAAAACAAAAACAAAAAAAAACTCCATCAAGTACCTGTTATCCATCTAATTTTTTAGAAAATCGTGATAAACTTACCAAAATATTGTTAAACATAACATAAGCATTAATCATTCCTTTATGTGTCGTAAAGACAGCACACTTCTAAAATTAAGATTGGGTCTGGTGCTGTGGCATAGCAAGGTTAAGCCACTGCCTGCAATGCCGGCATCCCATATGGGCTCCAGTTTGATTTCCAGCTGCTCCACTTCTGATCCAACTCCCTGCTAATGCATCTGAAAAAGTAGCAGAAGGAAGAAGCTCCTGGCCCCGGCTTCAGTTGTCCCAGCCTTAGCCATTGTAGTGAATCAGCAAATGTCTCCCTCTGTGTAGCTCTGCCTTTCAAATAAAAATGTCAGTCTAAACAAATTTAAGAATAAAAATAAGAGTAATTGAATATGATTTATACAGAGTTTTTTGTAAGCTAAGTAATTAATAAGTAAAATCTGCTCTGTGTTTTTAGCAATCACTTTTTTCCTTGCTTGGGTCTTGCATTTCCTACTTCCTACTGGTCAGTTTCACTGGAAAACTCCATCACGACATGCAACTATTGACAAAGTGAGCTCACCATTTTATTTAGATCATTTACTAGCTAACCCTCTACCTCAACTAAATATGACTTCATATAATAACGCTTATTTTTGTCATTTTCAGCATCTGTCACCAAAGCTAGAATCTTCCCAATCACTTCGGCTCTTTCCTCTATTTTGCCTGTCTTCTATGTAGTCTATAAACAGGCCCTCTTAGTTCTACTTTTAAGATATCTCTTGTTCCAACCACCTCGTACCTGAATAGTTAAAATAAATTCCTTAACAAGAGTCTGTAGTTTTGCTCTTTCCCTAGACTATTCAATTTTGGACACTAACACTTGATTAAATTGGCCTGAATTAGCGTCATCCCCTGGGAATTAATCAGTTGTTCCTCAAGGGCCTCCATAGTTTGATGTCAGGTTTTGTACTTTATCCACAAAACTCCATTATAAAATTTTTTGCTGTAGTCAATGCTATGGACTCCCTGTTGCCTTCAAATCATAAAGCTTTCTCATTTCTGTAATTTTTCTTCAACACATATGTGTAAAATATTACTCCATCACCTTTAAGATTTTAAGTTAATCCTTTAAGATCTTAAATTAATGCTTAAATTAATCCTTTAAGATATTAAATTCATGTTCTCTAGGAAATCTTTTTCTGACTATCTAAACCCATTATAATTCTATACTTTTCTGAAATCCTATACAGAGTAAATTTCCTGACCACACATACAGGATCTTATACTGTCTGCTAAAATATGTTGCTCATAATGTTATTTATATCTTTTATCAGAAATTAAATTTTCATATGTTAATATATTAAATCCTTAATTAGACATTAAATTGTTTGAGGGGGAGGCTATTGCTTACCTATTGTTCACTTCTTCCCTCTACGTAAGCTACCATTTTGCCTTACACACAGTAAATATGTGTAATTTGTTTTCTAAATTACATAGGATGGGAAGCCATAAGAACATTTTAAAGACACTACTGCTGCTTAGAGATCACACATAAAAGCTTAAAACACATAGCATAGAGGTAAATACATCCCTAGATTCTGAATGCTTAGAAATTCCCCATAATCTCCAACTTAAGGCAAGAGCATCCAACAGGGTAACACTTCTCTGAGCTTGAAGGACATTTTGTTCAGCAGATCTCTATGCTTGGTATGAGTTAGATTCACTGAGATTAATCAACTAAGTGTCTTCCACCCTTAGTAACAACATACTTTTCTTAATTTCAACTGGATTTATTATCTAATTTTTAACATTTTGAAAACTGATCTATAAATTTGTGAATTCTAACTTCTTGTGTACTCGTACTTTGTTATGCACAACAAATATGATTTAATCTTTCAAAAAAGACTTGCCATAGTGGTATTACAATTTTGCTGTGTCTACACACACAACTATATTGATCATTTTCTTGGAACCATTTTGGTGTAAAACATTTAGTAAATTCATAGGAAAAAGAAACCAAATCAATTATCTTGCAGTGCTGACATGTTTTCAGATCAAATTGATTGTGCAATTCAATTTTAATGACCAAACTCTGTGTGTGCATATGCATTTGTGGGAGTCAAATGCATATAAAACTAAAAGACACCCACTTCATTTCTACCAAGAAATATAGTATCCATGTGAATTATTTTTCTGTGCAAAATCAGAGAATTTCTGTAGTATTGAATATTGTCTGAAACTGAATTACAACTGGAAATTCAATTATTTGTTAGTTTCCATTGGCTAACTCCACTACTCCAGCTTTGTCATGTTGTACATCATTTGAGAAATAGGAGACAGCTATTTAGAGTACTTTAAGAAAAAGATAGCTTCATATGTCCTTTTGGTGTCATATTTATATACAGAAAACAAAAACATTAACTGCTAGCTACAGTCTCTCCAAACATAAATAAGGCATTTACAAATGTGTAGTATTTAACTGCGTTTTGACTCCTTATCTCTGACGTTGAACATATGGCAATAACTTATTCCTTTTACAAATTCATTTAAAAGAAGCAGGAGAGAGTTACATGCTATTATTCAGGACTTAATAGATACCAGCCTATTTTTAAATATATTTTAACTAAACACTGTATTTCGTAGATTTTAATTGAAAATAATTCAAAGACAGGAAATGTTTTCCAAGTTGTACATAGCATTTGAAACTGGCTCCATGTATTGTTTTTGGAATTGAAAGAACTATTAACACTAGATGTAACTTGGGTCTTAATGGTGTCTAGATGTTGCAACCTGAAATTTAGGGTAAATGTACCTGCATTAGCCACATGAAGTGCAGTATGAGATGTCAATCATGTTTTACAGATTGTAACCTGCCATGAAATAGCCAAACCATGCAAAAATATTTACCACAGAAAAAGCTGAGCTTCTCCTTTCCTGAGGAACATAGAATGACCTCATGGGGGTCACTGTCCTTTTCCATAATAGAAACCACAGAGTATCCTCTAAAATGTAGTCATTTACATTAACAACTTTGTTCTTATTTTACAAATCATTAGGCATTTATACATATTTTTACATGAGTGGTAAAAATGATCAAGAGTAATAGGAACTGAAATTGAATATTTGGCCTAGGAAGACAAAAACATCCTAAAATGTAGATATATGGATTTTTTTTTTCAGAAAGGCCTCTTAAAACTCTCTCAAGGTGGAAAGTTAATTGCATCTGTGAGGACAAAGGACTGCAGCCTATGAGAAATAAATAAATAACATCAAAACATTCGTAGAGCCTCATTCAAATTTAAGTTGGTGTTACATCAAGATGTTTAAAAAAGGGGGAAGGGGAGAGCTAAAAAATGAGTCTCCAGTGACACAAAGGTGTGTTCTATATCATGTGAATATAAATATGTTTCCTTTCTTGGCTCAATGTTTCTGAACTGTTATTTTCCCCCTGACTTTTGTAATTTAGTTATTGAAGTGAGGGAAATCTTGATTAAGTAACAATAAGGGAAATGAAAAATCCTCATTCGTTTGAAGTGTGGATATTATCAATCAAACTAAGAGAAATCAACATGCAGACAATGAAAATATCAAAATTGTATAATTACAATGTTTCCATATGACTACAGTCTAACAGTTGTTATGAGACTTATAACATGTATAAGCAAATTCAGGTCCATTGACTGAGGTCTCAAATAGTATTTTCCATTAGAGTTATATGTGGAAAAAATACTATTTGCTATTTATCTCATTTGATTCAGTGCACCTATACTTATTTTACTTTGTAAAATAAAAACTACAAATTTCCTAGCCCTGACAGAATAAACTGAATCTTTTTAATTTCCTCTCAAAAGTAGCCAAATACGAAATTATCTTTTTTTCCATTCGAATCTCTAAAGACACAGTTCTGTGTTGGCACCAGATTTTGGTAGCATTGTTTAAAGATTTTATTTTAAATCTCTCATCAAAAGCAATGATGATGAAACAAGATTAATTTTGGAGGAAAATATTGTTTACTGCATAAGTCTTAAATTTGTTCACAGCTCTAGTTCACTAAATTTAAAAAAAGCTTCCCAGTCCAATAGCCACAATTTTATGTTGCAGTTGTCACAGGAAATACTAAAGGAAAATGTTACTTGAAAGTATTTATAAATGGTTTGCAAACAATTAAGCAACACAGACGTGAACACTGATGTTACCATTTTGTTTTTCTTTTATCACAAAATCAGTCACAATTTCCATCAGACCAATTTGGACATGCTGTTCCCATCCACAGCCTCATCCATCACTTAGAGTAATTAATATGGCTGTTTCCTTATCATGATGATAACCATGACACCAGCACTGACTGTTGGTGGCTTGGTCCCCGCAGGTTGCAGATGTATCAGCTGTGATATAATCAGTACCAAGCACTCACAACCTAATGGGGCAGCAGCTTGCTCTTTAGGTCATATATGAATATGCATCTCCTCTCTCCTACTTACTGTTCCAGGAACTTCTGGTACAGCCGTCTGTGCTCCAATTCCAAAGGAGAGGAAGTAGAGCCATAATGCATATTTTGTTGATTTCAATTTTGTCATCTGATGTTCAAATGGTTATCTAATTACCTCTTTTCCTCTGAGTCTCCACTCTTCTACACTTCTTTTGGAAATATATGGTGGCAGTGGTATGAGAGAGTAGTTGTAGTACATATGTGGGATTGTAGGAGGAAGGGGAATATTCAAGTTTCTTCCCTCAATGGCTCCTGCTGGATAGTCTTATAAGGACTCCTGTATGTGATGTCTTCTGTGGCACAGTGTGTTGAAGCCCTGGCCTGCAGTGCTGGCATCCCATGTGGGCGCCGGTTCTGATCCTGGCTGCTCCTCTTTTGATCCATCTCTCTGCTGTGGCCTGGGAAGGCAGTGGAGGATGGCCTGGGTTCTTGGGCCCCTGCACCCACGAGGGGGACCTGGGGAAGGCTCCTGGCTCCTGGCTTCAGATCGGCGCAGCTCTGGCCATTGTGGCCATCTGGGAAGTGAACCAGCGGGTGGAAGACCTCTCTGTCTCTACCTCTCTCTGTAACTCTGTCTTTCAAATAAATAAAATAAATCTTTCAAAAAAAAAGTTTGTGGACATGCATATTATGAGAAACTATGCATGGATTTCTAAATTATTCACACCAAAACAAACATATTTTAAAAATATTTATGTATGTACGTATGTATATATGTATGTATTTGAAAGCAAGAGCTACAGAGAGGTGGGAGGGATAGACAGAGAAAGAGATCCTCCATCTGCTGGTTCACTCCTCATATAACTGCAACAGCCATTTCTGGGCCAGGCAAGCCATATCCAGGCGCTAGGAGCATCACCTTGGTCCCCAATGTGGGTGGCAGGGGCCCAAGCACTTGGTCATCTTCTGATGCTTTTCCCAGGCCATTAGCAGGGAGCTGGATCAGAAATGGAGCAGCCAGGATAAGAATCAGAGCCCATATAGAATGTCAGCATTGCTGGTTGCAGCTTTATCCACTGCACCATAATGTCGGCCCCAGTCTGGTTTATCTTGAACTACCAGTTATGGGATATTAATATATCCATCCTCACTTTTTTTGGATTCATATTTCCCTGGTGTATATTTAATTCTAAAGCTTTCCAAATACTTTTATTTATAGGTTTCTCTTGCATATAGCTTACAGTTAGTTGGGTTTGTTGTCTGACCCATTTGTAAAAAAAAATATCTTAGTAATCTTAATAAAGATTTACATATATATCTATGTGTATATATATATATATGTATACACACACTCACATACGTATACATTTCAGAAATCAGGCTACATTCCATCGCTTCCTACAATGTTACAAGCCACTCTAGTCTTACATCATATCACTACAGTCGCACTCTATTTTTGTTTCAGAACTTGTAATCCTTCAGTCCATTATTGACCAGTATCCAAAGTGATCCTTTAAGATGTAAGTCATGTTGTATCTCTTCTATGTTCAGAAAACTTTAATGGCCTTCTACCTTAGCAGGAAGAAAGAAATCATTAAAATAGATGGTTTGGGCTCCCGCTGTGGTGTAGCAAGTTAAACCACCACCTACAGCACCTGCATCCCATATGGGCACCGATTCAAGTCCCAGCTGCTCCACCTCTGATCCAGCTCCCTGCTAACATGCCTGGGAAAGCAGTGGAAGATGGCCCAAGTACTTGGGCCCCTGCACCCACGTGGAAGACCCAGATGAAGCTCCTGGCTCTTGGCTTCAGCCTGACCCAAGTGGTCATTTGGGGAGCAAACCAGCAGATGGAAGATTCTCTCTCTCTCTCTCTCTCCCCCTCTCTCTCTCTCTGCCTTTCAAATAAAATAGATGTATTTAAAATAAAATAAATCATAAGTTCTGACATGATCTGGCCCCCTTTACATCTCTAATTGTATCTTCTAGTCTTGCACTATTTTACTCTGCCTCAGCCACAGTCTATCATTCAAGTCCACATATTTGCTATTCTATCTGGTGACAATGATCTTCCCATAGATGTCAGCATATCTAGCTCCATTATCTTCTTCAGCCCTTAATCAAATGTGTCTTTCTGTGGAGACTTTTATGGCCAACCTATTTAATTTATTTAGGTTTTGCTTTTCTAATTGGCATATTAAAATTATATATATTTATGTGATACTTTGTGATGTTTGAATACATGTAAATATCATATAATATTCAAATCACAGTAAACATATGTCTCCTCAAATATCCATCATTTGTTTGTGGGGGAAACATTCGAAGTAATTTCTTCTAGCATTTTTGAAATATACAACTCATTATTGTTATCTGTAGTCACTTATTTCCCCTATGCAACTACAACGCAGTACTTCCTTTCCTCCCAACTTCCTCATAAACCAGCCACTTTATTTTATGTGGAAAGCCTCTCTTCTCTGCCAACACAAATCATGTCTATTTGCTGATTTATTTTTTCCATAGAACTTAGTACCGTGTAACATTAAGTAGATGATTGAGAGATACATAAATGGATAAATAGACACATACATACATACATATACCAACAAGTCAATGTGAATATATATGTATGATATACATAATATGTATAATAAATATATGAAAGTATGCTAAATGAAAAGTGTTCGGGGCTGGCTCTGTGGTGTAGTGACTTGAGTTGCCACATGTAGTGCTGACAGCCCCTATAGGGACTGATTTGAGACTCAGCTGCTCCACTTCTGATCCAGCTCCCTGCTAATGGCCTGGGAAAGCAGCAGAGGACAGTCCAAGTGTTTGGGCCTCTGCATCTGCATGGGAGACCTGGAAGAAGCTACTGGCTGCTGGCTTTGGATCAGTCCAGCTCTGGCCATTGCAGCCATTTGGGGAATGAACCAGCACATGGAATATCTCTCTCTCTCTCTCTCTCTCTCTCTCTCTCTCTGTCTCTACCTTTCTCTCCTGTAACCCTGCCTCTCAAATTATCTTCTTAAAAAAAAGAAAAGTGCTTTTAAAATACACAAACACCACAATAATAAAGTGATTCTTAACTGGGTGTGACTTTTTCCCCCCATCCCCACCAGGGACATTTGGAAATAAAAACATATAATGAATAAGCTTTCTGACACATTCACTCAACATATGAAGGTACTTCAGTAAGTTCATGGAAAAATGAAACTAAAATACAATTCTATTTGCTGCAAATATTTTAAAATCCATGTATTTCTGGCCGGCGCCGTGGCTCAATAGGCTAATCCTCTGCCTTGCGGCACCGGCACCCCGGGTTCTAGTTCCGGTCGGGGCGCCAGATTCTGTCCCAGTTGCCCCTCTTCCAGGCCAGCTCTCTGCTGTGGCCCGGGAAGGCAGTGGAGGATGGCCCAACCAAGTCCTTGGGCGCTGCACCCCATGGGAGACCAGGAGAAGCACCTGGCTCCTGCCTTCGGATCAGCGCGGTGCACCGGCCACAGTGCGCCGGCCGCGGTGGCCATTGGAGGGTGAACCAACCGCAAAAGGAAGACCTTTCTCTCTGTCTCTCTTTCTCACTGTCCACTCTGCCTGTCAAAAAAAAAAAAAAAAAAAAAAAAAAAAAGAAAATGAAAAAAAAATCCATGTATTTCCATGAAAATTTTGAAGAGTCCTCATACATATGATATACATATATATATATATATTATAGCTTATTATCCATATCCTTCAATTAAAACAAACTCAATATAAGTAGGCACTTTTGCATTTTTATTTATTGTTGTGTAACTAGTACCTAGAATACTGTCTGGCACATAGTAGGTAGGAAGTCAATAAATATTTGTTAAGTAAATGAAGGAACAGTGAAAATATTATCACAGTTCTAGTCAATGTAAAATGAATGCAGTATTTACAGATTATTATTCACAATAATTCTTATGTTGCTCTGTGACTTTCTTTTCTATTGTCCTAAAGCACTAGTCAGCCCTTTCATTATTACTTAATTTTGCATGTATTTAAATTATCTTTTGACTGAGCTGTAAGCTTTGAGAAAAACACTATTTTTTTCAACTTTTTTGTATTACACTTTTGGTGTTCTTTGTACAGCATACTTAATGACTACTTGATGATGCATTTAAATTAAAAGTGACTCAAATCCCCATGTTCAAGTTTTACACCTCTTCGGAAAATCGTGAATTTTGAATGAAATTTCTATATGTTATCTGAGGCATCTTTATACATATTGTCTATTTATAGCCATACTCAAATAGCCATTACTGACCTTAGAGTTACAGAGCACAGTTTGGCCACCCAGAAGAATGTGACAGAAATGTGAAACTGAGTTTGACAAGTTATTTATACCTGAGATGAAAACTGAAAATTTTCTAAGTAAGCCATTTAAACATGACACTTTCATTTAGAGTGAGAAAAAAGAAAACTTTCATGAAATTTACTTAAGACACTTAAAAGACAAAAGCATACATATTATGAATGTGTATTCACTTAGGCAGATCTATATTTAAATCAATAGTTTATTGTATTTTCAGCAAAACAAAAAACTTAAGGGAATAGGATATGATCTGAAATAGAAAATAGAAACTAGAGAGTCTGTTAATATCAGGAAGTGTGTCTTTCAATATATTTTCAAAATATGGTAATATTTCCTTCCATGGGAAGAGAGAATCATTTCTACTTTTTAATGTGCATGGAGAGACACAAAGATATACTAAAGGATTTTAATCTCAGATGATATCTTTCACTCAAGAGTAAAGTCTTAGGAAATTCACTTGTTTAAGGTAAGGCAGAAGGTTCCTGCTGATGCACCATTCTCAACTGTCTTAAAGTATGTGCCATGCTATCGACCAGATGTTTGTGCACACATCAAATCCATATGTTAAAGCCTCAATTCCCAATGTGAAGAGACTAAAGGGCGTGCTCTTGCTCGCTCTCTCTCTCTCTCTCTCCCTGTGAGGGAATCTGGAACAAGGCCCTTAACAAATATAGAATCTACTGTCATATTTTTGGGCCTCCTAGACTCCAGACAGAATTGTGTCAAATAAGTATGTGTTTTTTACATAACCTGGTTTGTGACATTCTTGTTACATCAGTTTTACCTAAGGCTTTTCATTCTGGTGCTTTTTATGAAAGTAGTATGTGATTTCTTTTTAATGCCCAAGCCTGAGGCCTATGCCACACAGTCTGGAAAGAAGTATGTTATAATCAGATGCCCTAAGCTCAAATTAAGCTCCAACCATTTACTGGGTGACCCTGGTTAAATATCTTTTCTCAGGTTTCAGTTTTATCATCTGTAAGATGAGAATAAAAATAGTACCTATTTAGCAAGGTGATGTTGATGTTTAAATGAGTTAATAATTGTGAAGTCCTTAAAGTCATACCTGCCCTGAAATAAGATCTTATTACATCTTGATTGTTACTAGTAATATTTTTAAACATGTTTGTAGTGGGAGAGTACATGAGTACAAAGTCTAAATGTGAATTCAGCGTTTTCCTGGTAGCAGCACTGTGCTTTAGAAGTTTCATCTTGCCATTAAATTTCTACGGTTCTATTCTGCTTGATAACAATATAAACTGAGCACCTTATTACCCTCTGTGTATTTATTCAGGTCACCTGGAACATTTAATACCCTTACTTAATCAAAACATACTCTTCCTTCAATAATGAAGCCCCACTTCTTCCATAAAGCCTTTTGAAACTGCACAATCCAAGCCACCTGTGCTCACAGCATCAACTGCCTATTCTAGTCATTTGTGAAGTAATCTTTCCTGCTTTGAGATTCTTTTTTGTGATGGCCTTATTGTTCCTAAACATACTGTTAAATCCTTATACAGAGAGTCCTGAATTAAATCTCTTTATATTCCTATAGCACTAAGAACATTGCTTTGTGTACATGGTAGACTCACAATGATTAGTTGTTCATTGTGTTTTACCCCATTTGATTTTGTACATGGTAAGAATGTAGTATGATTTATCTCTATAAAGTTCATATACAAAAGAAACATGTCTCACAACCTGACATACACCACAGACATATAAGGCAATTTGTGTCCACAAAGCAAGTACACACATACTTGTATTAAATTGGTAAGAACAGATACACTTGAACTTAAACAAAATGCAATACCCACACACTTATAAATTAGGTTGAATATAGTTGATTTCCTCAATGAACCTTCACAAAACAGAACACAGCTAGTGCCTCCCACTTACCATTTCTGCTGATAGTTTCAGCTTGTTACAGGAAAAGCACTGTGTAAAGGATTCGAGCTACTGTGTTCAGAAACACCATTGATTGTCTTTATTACTGGAATAACAAACCCCCCAAAATATAATAGCAAGTAATATGATCATTGCCCTTGGCAGCACCATTAAACTGGGCAGTGAACTACTTCAAATAGCTGTGAGTGTTAAACATTAGTTGAGCCTTAAGTAGGTTGATTTTAACAGCCAAATGTGCACTGCAGTCTATCTGAACATTGAAAGCACCTTTCATACTTAATTTTACAGAAATGTTAATGACCAGAACAAACTGTTGAAGGCAAGAAGAAAAGTAATTATTTCAACAGATGAAAAGAAACAATAACTGAAGGATCATGTTTTAAAAGGGGTCAATAAATTATCTCTTTTTAAGGAAATGTTCTGAGCTCAAAACACCATGAAAATATTTAAGCTGCTGTTTACACAGGAATTATATTCATTAGTAAAAACAATTCTAGGGGATGGAAATTAACAGCTTTTCTGAACTTGAGTTATTAAATGAAACACCATAGGAATATTTATTTTCAAAGTGGAACTTTAATTGGTCTCTAAATGCCTAATTTAGACATTTTCTACCATGATGAGAAATAAGACTAAATCACAAAGAGATAGATGGGTATGATCAGAAAGGGAAAAGAAAATTACAAAAACTGATGCTAAAGGGCTGTGTTATGTGGTAGTGGTGTGGTGGGTAAAGAAAGTGATTGTGAATTTTAAGTCCAGTGAATCTCATTGCCTTTCCCCAACACACCAATAGAAGAATCTGAGAAATGTTGAAATATTAAACAAATAGACAAAGATAAACATTGAAAATCACAGTCTTGGAATTGTTCTCATTATTGCTACGTGAATATTGACAAGTTCAAGGTGTAAATTTAAATCATAGAAGTGTCAAAATAATAAAATTATGATATTGAAAAATACATTGAAAGAAAATACACAATTATTTTCTAACAAAACATGCATGGCCATATTAAGATTTGTGG
Organism: Oryctolagus cuniculus; assembly: GCF_964237555.1. Lineage (NCBI taxonomy): Eukaryota > Metazoa > Chordata > Mammalia > Lagomorpha > Leporidae > Oryctolagus > Oryctolagus cuniculus. The sequence goes on from NC_091453.1 coordinate 64,257,717, forward strand.
AAAAACACACCTAAAACATATGAATTATGTATAAATAAAATAAATTTCAGCCCGTCAGTTTTGTCCTCAGAAACAATGTAATTTTACTGCACTGAAACCAGTATCTAAATTTCACTCTGAAAATTCCATACATAAATGCAAGGGATGAAAACAAAACATACAAGTGTTCTTGTCTCCCAGGCATTTGTATCTCTAGCCAAGATTTACAACTCCTTTTTAAACAGGATTAGAAAATCTTTCAGGTCCAACTAAATTGCCAGTAACAAAGAGGAACCTTAATTTTGAAACATTAAATGTGTTCTAGTGGCTTAAAAATTAAAATGAGGTAGGCTTACCACAATTTAATCAGGTCCTTTGGGTTAGGAAGAATCACTAACATTGTTACAAGTAATTTAAGATTGGAGCTGTGCAGTAAATTTTAGCTTTTCTCAGTCAGATTTTAAGCTCTTAGAAAGCAGGCAATAGACCTGTATAGTTCATACATCTCTTTAGAAGCACCTGCTCATGTGCTCAATATCTGTGGGTTTACAGGATGTTTTCCTTAAAACAATAGCACAAATGTGACTGCCTCATATAGTATGGAAGAAAAATCTGTCCTCAAAGGACTTTGGAATCCTTTAAATGTTTTTACTGACATTGATATGACTCCCCTAAGGTAATTCAGCCCAGGATTTCATTTTACACTATGTGAAGTTATTTTAGAACACTAGCTCTTTGGATTGGGAATAAAAATACACCTTGCTATATTTCTGACAATTAGAAAGGGAATAACTGCTACAATCTCTTTTGTTTCCATATTTTCCACACTTCCCAAATACTATTCTATTTCCGCTATTTCCTTAGGAAAAGCAAAACAACCATGACTTATTTTTAATGATTTTGCAAACTCCATGTTTGTATGATTTTGAGTTATGTATAATGAAGATGAATAAGTATTTTGCACTCAGCTTGTACAGCATGAATAATTCTTTAGGACTGAAGTTGGTAACAACAAAAAATAAACTAGAATTGTAAACCCAGCAGAAGTATTTCAGACTTAATTCTAGATTCTTGTCAGTATGAAATTAATGGTCTAAGACAAATAATTGCTAGTTCTACTCATTCAGTCATTAAATATTCTTGGTTGTTTTTAGTGACTGTAGTATTACACTAACTCATAATAATTATACAGGTGCCAAGTTTTGTGCTAAGAACTTTACATTCGTTATTGCATTTAATCTTCATACAATCAGCATAAGGCATTATTTCTCATTTTCTACGAGAGGAAACAGGCTTTGAGAGGTTTAAATATTTGTCTACCATGCACTAGAAAGCTCAGAAGTTAACGTAGTTTTGTCTGGCTCTAGACTCTGTGCTCTTAATAACTGCCTCTTCACCCAGTATAATGCTTGGTTTCTAGTACATGGAACTAATATATCAGCATTTAACAAAGTCAGATTCTGAAAATGCACAGAAACTAGGACATTGAGGCTGGTTTGAGTTTTGCTTGCACCGAAGATTCTCAGTGATGTTTGGTAATAGGGATATACCTAAACTATGTGTACATGGATGTCAATGGAATTCAGGAAGCAAAGAGACAAAATCTATTTGATTTAGCTGTATCTAGCAATGTACGTATTTGTTTAAAAACAATGTAAAACGCAGTCTTCCACAAAAGAAGCAGTGTCATGAAAAAACTTTGAGTTTCAAGTTTTGTAAACGCTGCATTTTCAATATTATTGTGTCAGTCTTCATTCACTCTTTGACAAGGTTGTCAATCAAATAGCAATCTAGTTTTGTAAGACTTTAAACAAAGATCAAAGCAATGATACTGCTGAGTTAACATTATCTTCCCACTTAAATACCATCATACTTTAGCATCAATTTTAACTTTGAACTGTTCTTTAAAAACAAACAAAATGGTAGAAACTTAAGTGTTTTCTAGTCCATGGAAAGCAATATAAATTTGAATATAAATGTCAATTCATATGTTTAAGAAACTGCAATGAAGAAATTTTTGAGTGTCTATCTTTAAATATTTTGAATGTTTTGTTTAGCAGTAAGGTAATACAATTAAAGAGATTATCATTATTTTTGTTCTAACTTTAGAAAAATGGCAGATGAAAGGAAAAACAACAATTTAATAAGTGAAGAAAATCAGCAAACAGTGAAAATATAACTTTGGCAGCTTCATCATCAAACTGACTTGTAAGTAAAACTGAACCTAACTCCTGTGTACTATACCATGACAAGCTTCATTTTTAAGGAAGCCACAGGACATTTATAGAATGCTCAAATGAAAGACTGTGGGTATTTTTGTTCCGATTTTCAAAACTGTGGCCTGGTAAATATCACCATAAAACCAAAAAACATAGCAGAAAAATGAAACACATACAATATGGGGGGCAAACGTGCACTGATCTTCTATTTATGCAGTACATGCTTCAGCAAGTTCTCTTTAATTATTAGCATTTGGTGAGCACTACCAGGGGATATGACACTGGATTTCGTTGTTCCTATATCAACTGAAAGTCAGCATAGAGTGTCAAAGGGATGTTTTGTATATTAACTGTGCTTGTTATTAGGGTCACCAAACTTCCACAACTAAAATAACAATATTGAAATGGTATTTAGCTATAGTGAAAGTAAGATGAAAATTGATATTTAGCTATAGTCAAAGTAAGACCAAAACATATGGGTTTATATTAAAGAGTTTGAACTTGTCACATGACCAACTAATGGCAAAACTGTCAGGTAAGATATTCCTCCAGGCCATCCCTAAGAAAAGTAATTGATAGATCTATACATTCATCATTTATCCTTAAGTGTCTTTTGGAGGTGAGAGTTGGGCAAGGAGGAAAGACAGAATTTTATTTTATGTTTGCAATTCACTAGGAAAAATGAGCTAATGTGATGTGGGAAACCAGAGGCAATCCAAGTAAATTGCTTACAAGTACCACAAGTCAGAATCAGCCAAGTGCTTCCCATCCTTCTTCAAAAGATACTCTGAAGCTAAGAGGCTAGGATTTGAGTATTCTCTTACACCATGAAATTGTACTACTTCCTTGGGTCCCACAGTTTATAGAAACAAGAATGACTCACCACAATAACTTTGCAATAAAAATGTAGCTAAGCACATAAACATACAGACACATTAGGGTCTGAGTAAATAAACAAATCCGTGATTTATATGTAGTCACTGATAAGTGTGTGCTTATGTGTGTGTATGTATGCTTTTAAATTCCTGGTGACTTCACTGAGCATTCTCTAAATAAAATGAGGGCAGCCTAAAGGGTCATTGTAATTATAGTTTTCTTGCATTGGAATACCAGAGGAATCTCACGGAGCTTCTGGTATCATTTTGGATGTCAAAATCAATAACAGCATCTTGTCATTAAAATAATAAGTGTGACCCTTAAGGTGAAATGACTTTACCCCAACCTACTCTGATATTGCCAAGAATATAAGAACGTTTATGTCTTTGTTTCCTAAATGATTATCTGAATCTATACCTATGTGACCAGGATACATGATCCTTAAAATTTAAGTAAAAAGGTATAAAATAATAATAAAGGCCCCACATCATCTCAAATGAGCAAGTGATATACATATCTTGGCATTTTTGTAAAAGGTAGTTGGAAAATATTCAAAACAATAGGATATTTAGCTCTTATAGATTTATCATCCAAGTTTATTTAATGTAAGACAAATGAGCCTTCTACAATAAATAATTGCAGGAGAAGTCTTTCTAGATTCTACTAAAATTTTACTATACAGAGGGAGAAATGATTGGAAAAATATGGACTCTTAAACAACTGATAGTCTCAGTGTTTTACCTAGAATAAATATTTAAAAATTTACAATTTTAAAAGATTTATTTATTTATTTGAAAGGCAGAGTTACAGAGAGGCAGAAGCTGGCTCACTCCCCAGATGACCACGGCCAGAGCTGCACCATCCAAAGCCAGGAGCCAGGAGCTTCTTCAGGTCTCCCACATGGGTGCAGGGCCTGAAGACTTGGGCCATCCTCTTCTGCTTTTCCAGGCCATAGCAGAGAGCTAGATTGGAAGTGGAGCAGCTGGGATTGGAATTGGCGCCCATATGGTATGCAGGCACTGCAGGCGGCGGCTTTACCCACTATGCCACTGCTCCAGCCCCCAAATTTTACAATTTTAAAAAGGAAATTTAAATATGATTACTTCTGGCCAGCCCCGTGGCTCACTAGGCTAATCCTCCACCTAGCAGCGCCAGCACACCAGGTTCTAGTCCTGGTCAGGGCGCCAGATTCTGTCCCAGTTGCCCCTCTTCCAGGCCAGCTCTCTGCTGTGGCCAGGGAATGCAGTGGAGGATGGCCCAAGTCCTTGGGCCCTGCACCCCATGGGAGACCAGGAGAAGTACCTGGCTCCTGCCATCGGATCAGCGCGGTGCACCGGCCACGGTGGCCATTGGAGGGTGAACCAACGGCAAAAGGAAGACCTTTCTCTCTGTCTCGCTCTCTCACTGTCCACTCTCCCTGTCAAAAAAAGATATGATTACTTCTGAAGCTGCTCTCACCAATCATGAAATTCTGCTGAAGACAATTTTTTTTTGCTATTATATTGACAACTTAGTTGTCCTACAAAGAATCCATTAATCACTTTTGAAATGTTAAACATGATGAGATAATACATGTTTACACTTGGCTTGAATATATGAATGATATGTTACTTTAAAATTCTATTCCATGTACTATCCTGAAGGAAAAATATTTGCTACATTGTAGAGCCAATTCTGAATTGTACATACAAATGTAAGATGCCAAAGAAATAAAAATCCAATGCAGGAAAAATACAAAACAGTGGATTCTTTTGACTGAGGAATATATTATATGATTTTAAAATAATTTTCTCTCTTAATTGCTTTGCTTAAACTAGAACATGTCCTCAAATCTCAATTTTCTGAGCAAACATGGGCTATTTTTCCCTTTTCTAAACCATCCTGAAAATGACCAAAGCAGTGTTTTTTGTTTGTTTTTTTGACAGGCTGAGTGGACAGTGAGAGAGAGAGAGACAGAGAGAAAGGTCTTCCTTTGCTGTTGGTTCACCCTCCAATGGCCGCCGCGGCCGGCGCACCACGCTGATCCGATGGCAGGAGCCAGGTACTTCTCCTGGTCTCCCATGGGGTGCAGGGCCCAAGGACTTGGGCCATCCTCCGCTGCACTCCCTGGCCACAGCAGAGAGCTGGCCTGGAAGAAGGGCAACCGGGACAGAATCCGATGCCCTGACCGGGACTAGAACCTGGTGTGCTGGCGCCACAAGGCGGAGGATTAGACTAATGAGCTGCGGCGCCAGCCAAAGCAGTGTTTTGATCACACTTTTCTCAGACCTGTAAAATCAAATATGAACACATTATTCTGACTCTAGAGTTGTATCCCCGTGACTTTCCCTGCCATTTCATTTACAAGTCACTAATGAATGAATGATTGTTTACGGAAATAAAAAAATCTTGTCCACTCTCTAGAACATATTTGATGAGGTTGATCAGGCAGTGTGGTACAGGGAAAGAAGATGGTAAACATAGATTCAGATTCTGGTGTTAAACCTTTCAGCTGTGTGACAGTGGCTAAATTCCCCATTCATTCTCTTCCCGGATTTACTCATCTCTTACGTTTTATAGGACTCACCTACTAAGGATTGCATATGTATTCGTTAATTGCTTAATTCATTCAATGTAGTTAAACATTTAAAATGCCTGAGATAGCCTGAGATTGAAATTTGCCAGAGAATTCAAAGCATGGCAAATAACACAGAAGGTCAAAATAAGAGTTGACATCAGTACATCACTCTATAAATCAGTTAATGGTACCTGGGTGAGAAATCTCTTAAAGCCTGCATGCCAATTATTTCTGCAAATACTTTCTCCACATACCTCATCACTCTATTTTCTGGTAGGTACTCTCCTTCCTTGACACTCTCTAGGGAAAATGCAAATATCACTTGAAAACTTATGGGACACGTGTGTGTGTGTCTATGTATGTGCATGATTGTGTTTGTGATATTTTGCTTAAACTAGGGAGGAAAGAGAGAAATATATGTTTAAATAATGCCTCAAGTAAAATACAAATCAGTAGCACTATAGGAAACAAATACTGTTTCAGAGTTTTCAGCCAATGTATTAACCTCTTATTCAGATCTTATGCAATCTATAAGCAGATGAAGCGCAAGGGTTCGAGTTTCAGTGCTATTGATTTTCCCATAACAGCAAAATTCTATGGTCAATTAAATCCCTAATGCTAAGTTAATTATTAAAGACAATGGTTCATTGCAATGATTCATTGGACATAGGTCAGATGCACACAAGATTAAACAACTGTTTTTTTTTTGTTTTGTTTTTTTTTTTTTGTTTGTTTGTTTTTTTTTTTTTTAGATATGGGTGATGATTGCTTCAGGAAAACTTGTTTCTGATAGTTTACAAAATGGTGGGGCAGGGAACAAATTTAAATGTTCCACTAGAATACGTTAAACCATATTGACCAGCTGCAACTGGGAAGCTTGATTTGCCAGTAACCTATCAATTTCTTTCAACTGTAGTTATTAGAGACCTAAAAAAGACTCAGGGCGCTGCTGGGAAGAAGAATAAATCCCTGGATTCAAGATGCTTATAATATTGTGGGTGAAAACAGATAAAGAGGTTTGGAATTAGTGAGAGTAATGGAGTCAGTTAATATGGATACCAGGAAAATCAAATAATTGGGACTTAAAAACTGATTAGGATTTCAATTGGTAAAGGGGGGAGGTCATAAGAAGCTTTTGCAAATTTAGTCAATGGCAAGTACAAAATGGCAATGTATAAAACGTTAACGTGTGGTACACATGCAGCAGATTTTAATCTACCTTTGGACAGGAAGAAAAGATAACTGGAGAAAGATTTTGAAGGCATGTGGCAAAGGCAGTGGTTTGCTGGAACTGGTTCACAACAGCTTGAAGGAGGTGACTATCAGCACCTCTTCCAAATCCTGCATTCAGTGACATCATGCTATTAGTTTGTTCACACCACAGAATTCAGCAAACACTACAAATTAGGGCTTGTTATTTATTTGTTCGAAGGAAGAGACAGTTCACAAACAATTTTCAGCACACTAAAGTGTTTATGAATTTGAATATCAGAGACAATAAAATATTTATCTCAGGAGACAATCAGGATTCCTAGAAGAACTTTTATCAAAAGTGATGGGATTTTGGAATCATCTGTTTAGAGTGCGGAGTTATAGTCATGAGCATGGACAGGATTTCCAAGAGAATGTAATTAAAGACAGGAAAGTTCTGAGGAAAGAATGTTGCACAGCATCTAAACTTGGATAAGGAGGAAAGCAATTTACCAGTGGAATACAGAGGAAAGAGGTACTAGAAAGAAAGGGGAGAAATGAGGATGAATCAAAGACATAGAAGGAAGAAAGAAGTTTAGAGAACGAGGGGCTAGTGGTGAGAGACATTGGCATCATTAAGATTTAGAAAAGGTCCTGGAAAAACACAAGTGTAAGCAAAATGATACATCATGAGTCCCATATGCCACTTGGTTTCTGTACATTTAGTATATAACACGTCGTGATGCCCATATTTTACATATTGAAAACCAAAAGATTACAGTGCCTCAAGTGTAGAATGGGATTTTCCTAAAATATGGCTAAGCACTAAAATGTTCTCGTTTTAAATAGCAATTTGTATATCAACATAAGAACAAATGAGGAGAAAAAAATAAAGCAGGGCAGTCATGTTAAATACCATGCATTAGATATTATGTTGCTCTGGGATCACCCTGGAATTATTGTTACTCTTACAAACACTCTACTACTGACAATGAGCTAGCTCCTACTCAGTATTTTTAAAAGTTCATAATTGACATCTAACCTGTATAGTGCAAAGTAATTTCACATGATTCATTTAGCTTCCTAACACCACAGTGAGTTATGACTCCCAATTTATCAGCGAGGTAACCAAGGCTGATATTAAGTGATTTATCCAGGGTCACCTATATGACAAGCAAAGAATGTGAGCATGGAACCCAAGTTTTCTGATTCCAAATCCAGAATTGCTTTTTTCTACTGTATGCCGCTTCAATCTTTCCAGTTTTAGTGTTTTTAAACTGTAGAGCCATGCTCTTTAACACCAAAATTTAGTGATATGACATATTTTCTTGAAATATTAGGAGTGACTAAGAACTATTGCACAGTGCTTGATTCCATTGACCAGGGTATGAACACTGGCTATTCTTGTATAAAATTTTGGGAAGAAATTTTATCTCTCTGGGCTTCAGTTTCCTCATATATAGACAGAGATATTGGGGTGGTCATTTGGCCTAGTGGTTGAACCACTGGTTGAGATACCCACATCCCATACTGGCATGCCTGGTTCAAGTGCCAGCTTCAGTCCCAACTCCAGTTTCTTGCTAATGTGTACCCTGGGAGACAGTCAATGATGGCTCAAGTAGTTGGGTTCCTGCCACCTATGTGGGAAACTTAGATTAGATGCCTGGCTTTGGTTTCAGCTGGTGCAGCACTGGCTATGGTGGGCAGTTGTGGAGTGAACCAAAGAGGGAAATATGCTCTCTCTGTTTCTCCCTCCCTCCCTACTTCCTGTGTGTGTGTGTGTGTGTGTGTGTGTCTCAAATACATTTTAATAAGAGGAAGGATAGTAATAATTCCTGCCCCAAAGAGTCATTGCAAAGATTTAATGAAATAAGTCATGTAAAGCATTTACAACAATGCATGCCACATAATACATTCTTAAAGTTACTTTTATTATTGAATCAGAAAGCAATGACGATGTGTTTCGACACTCACCAGGTGAGTGTGTTTGTGGTATGGGGCTCAACTCTCTGGATTGATGGCAATCTGACAAATAAGTGCTGGGATTACAGAAACCATACCTTATAAAGCAAATCAGTGATCTTAACTCATCTTATTATAAATTTCCATTGTTTAATGTAAGTAACCCATCTTTGTAAAGGTATGTCACCTAAAAAGTAGTGTCCACAAGCTTTTGAAACAGATAGAAGAAATGTCATTGTAGTATAGATTACAATTAGAAAGCACAACAACAAGGAAAGTTTCAAATAAAATTAGAGAGAGGCTTTGTGGACATAAATACTTTAGGATGATTTTAAAATGGTTTTGGAGATGCAAACAGAGCTATTTTATATGCATATAATACATTTCAATAACTTGAATATAGCCATTATAAGAATCAAGAAAAAGGAGGTGGTCCTTTTAAATTACTTTTGGCAAAAATATTTCTAGAGAGCATCATTATTTATCATTTTTGAAAATAGGCCATGCTAACAGTGGAAATGTACAAATCTTGGCACATAATGTAATGATAATCTCTCCCCCTTTCAAAGATAGTTTTACACCAATTTTACACTTATTTCAACTCAAAGCCCATGCAGTATTAACCACACTTTTAACAAATAATTACACTATTTCTAATAATTTCTCCATAGCTGATTTAACAAAAAACAATTACTATGGGATGATGCTACTTATTACCTGTATATATAACACAAAAATGGATAAGGAATTGAAAAAAAAACAGCTATTTCATTTTTTTCCATTTCCTATTTCCTTATTTTGTAGTTTCTCTCACATTGTGGCATCATTTATCTTTGCTTCTTAGATGCCCAATATGATGTTAGGAAGTTGTTGTTCATTTTTAACATCTAAGAATTTCTCCCTCTCTTTCCACCTCTGGTTCTCACTCTCTTCCCCTCCCTCCCTCCTTCCCCCAGGCAGAATAAAGCCTCTTCCTCAAAGAAGTCCAGATCCTAATTACTGAAACCTGTGAATATATTACATTAGGTGGCAAAATGAACTCTGTAGATACAATTAATCTTAAGGGCTTGAGATGAGTCATTCTATTTCTTTTTAAGATTTATTTATTTATTTGAAAGGCAGAGTTACAGAAAGGGAGAGAGAAAGGGGGGGGGGAGGTTTTCCATCCATTGGTTCATTTCTGAAATGACCGCAACAGCCAGAGCTGGCCTGATCTGAAGCCAGGAGCCAGGAGCCTCTTCCAGGTCTCTCACTCAGGTATAGGAGGCCCAAGCACTTCGGCCATCTTCTACTGCTTTCCTAGCAGAGAGCTGGACCCAAAGTGGAGCAGCCGGGACTTGAACCGGCACCCACATGGGATGCTGGCACCTCAGGCGGTGGCCTCACAGGCTACACCACAGCGCTGGCCCAAAGATTTTTCTTGATTCTCAGGATGAGCCTAGTGTAAGTGCATGAGTCAGAAGGCCAAAGAGTGGATCTGAGATATAGTCTGAGAGGACCTACACCCACCATTGCTGGCTTTGAAGAGAAAAAGCGACATGAGACAAGAAACACAGGTGGCATTGAGACTTGGAATAGTCCTCAGCTGACAGCTAACAAAAACACAGGGACTTGGGGCTGGTGCTGTGGCATAGCCTGCAGCACATCCCATATGGGCGCCAGTTTGAGTCCTGGCTGCTCCACTTCCAGTCCAACTCTCTGATAGTGGTGAGAGTAAGCAACTGAGGATGGCCCAAGTGCTTGGGCCCCTACACCCACATGGGCGACTTGGAAGAAGCTCCTGGCTTCTGATGGTCCACTTTCGGACATTGTGGTTCATGTCTCAGCTGCTCCATTTCTGATCCAACTCCTTACTAATGTGCCTGGGAAGATAGTGGAAGACAGCTCAAGTGCTTGGACTGCTATCATCCATGTTGAAGACCTGGATGGAGTTCCAGGCTCTCCTGGCTTCAGCTTGGCCCAGGTCCCGCCCTACTGTTCATTTGGGAAATGAACCAGAAGATGGAAGATCTCTCTCTCTCTCTCCCTCTCTCTCCCTCCTTCCCTCCCTTCCTCCCTCCCTCCCCAAAACCCCTGTGTAATTATGCATTTCAAATAAGTAATAAATTAAAAAATAAAAAAATACTTGGGCCTATGAAGTATCATCTCTGATATGTGAGATGAAAAAACACAGCCATTCTTATTTGTTATGTGCTTAACTTAGGGGAAAAAAGCATATATAATTATCTAAGATGGATCAATTAAAATCTATGGAACAATAGATATTTCAAATCTGGTTGGAATCCAATCTATAGGCCTAAATATAAAGGTTTTCTTTTTTCTGAATTTTTCTGAAATTTCTGAAATTCAAATCCCTTTTTTTTCTGAAATACAAAGGTTTTGTATCTGGAAAGGAAAACTTAGCTAAGTATTGTGCAACAGAAACAGCTAAAGTTAATAGACACTAGGGATGTCCACTTGGAAGGTGGAAAGGAGATCTTAAGAGAGCTGTTCTTATCTGTTTCTTGGGTCTCAAAATAAACTTTACTAGTTTATTTTACTAGTAATTATGAAATAATTCTAATAATCACTTTGCACAAATCCTATCTTTAACACTTTCACATTTGATAGGTTTATGCTGTATGCAAGTGTTAAAATATTTCCCTGTATCCCACATATACAAGCATTATACATTAATCAGAATTTAAAAAAAAAATAGAAAGTGATACTATCCTATGTGCAAATAGTTCAAAGTTGATAATCTGAAAAATATGGCATACTCATTATTTTCAATTGCTTATGGGACCAACTCTGAGAGGCCATATATAATTCTGATTTTACAGATAAGGAAACTGAGGCTCATAGATATTAATGAATATGTTCGATATGTTATTCATTAATTACGTCAGTAGCTCATTTTGTAACATCAAGGGCCATGTATGTACCAGATAAAATAGCTGGTAGATAAAAAAGCTGTGACAGGGATTTACAGCTTTTCATTTAAAACAGTTCCCACTCTACTAGTTTATTTCTGATTTTTTTTTTTTTTTTTGGAATGAGGGTTGACATCTTGACAAAAATTATGCCTTGCTTATTCTGAATTAGTGACACACAGATAGATCCCTACTCTTCCTATTCATTATAGAGAACAGAAAATATGCAGTTTCCCCCGGTATTCTGGAGAGGCTGGCAATTCCAGGGACTAGTAAAGGACTTTCCAAACGGAGAGCCCTCAAAGACAGACTCTGGAGGCATGGGAAATAAAAGTGAATTTCTCTCCTCATTCCCACAGCTATTGATTAGCACAAGATTAATTATTTGAAAATAACTGCTTATAGATATCTCTATCTTGTCTCTAAACGAGAAGGTCTGTCAGATTTTATTTTTTCAGTTATCTAAGTAACAGCTTTCAGGGTACAATTGTTGGAGAAATTTTGCTGAGAGCTCCTGAACTGACAAAATCACTTCTCCCTTTTCATCCATTTGCAGTTAAATGAGCATGATTGTTTAACTCTTTGTTTGTTCTTCTGTTTTACCTTGATGAAGTACACATTAAAAATCTTAAAAATAATTTCATATATTTCATTTCAATCTAAAGCCCTTTTCATTTATATTACCTGAGGCATAATGACAGGTATGTCAAAAGATGAAGAGCAACTTACATTTATCTTTTAATATGAATGCTTTCCCTTCCTTTTGTTTGGAAGGCAGGATGTAAGGTATACAGATACAGATACAAAGATATCAGGCTTGACACATATTTACAATATGACTCTATTAAAATGCATTTATGTGATCATTCTTTTCTTATATCATCCTATATGTTCAAATAGAGCAGTGTGTTGAAGTTCCTATTTAAAGCTACTTGTGACTCTACGACCATTTTTACTTACTAAGCCACCAAGTGTTTTCCAAGAGAGGAAATGCATTCTGTTAAATAAAAAATTGTTGCTAAAATCCTGTGGAGACTAAAACAGCAAAAGAAGTAAACAAATAAGATAGTGTTTTCAAAACAGTATTCTTAGTACAAATCTGATCAAAGGACTGTGTTAAAGTAGTTGAACCAGTAATTGGCACTTTAGCTTCTCTCTTCAGTAGTTCTCAATTTCCAGATCTTTCTCAGAACAGTAAAAATTAGTTTTTCATATACTTTCCCACCATGTGTCTTTCTGAATTTGTATCTTTTGTAACAGTTACAACAAATAAATTTGAGAATATAGGTGTCTACCACCACGTGGGCACAGAAGGACTCCATTAGTCACATCAAGGTTAGTGAATCAACCCAAGAGGTAAATTCTAAGTGTAAATGCACTGATGTAGAAATACTGGATTCTCACTTCATGTAACCTAATCCAGTTATGCTGTTAGTAAATTGTGGGATTTCTTTACTTCTTAGAACTTGGGTGCACCAAAGATTTACTAGGTACATGTATATCACCTAAATGTGATATATATTATTTCTGTACAATGGCTTCTCATCTTCATTCAAAAAAACATTGTTTCCTGATTCAAAAAATTTTGAAAACCATTCTCTGAAATTTATTAGTTCCTCAATCTGCTATTCATTCTCTCCTACCTATGACTTTCAAATTTTGTAAAGTAGCCCACACATGCTGTTTCCACTTTAAGATAATACAGTCAAATGACTGGATTTTCAATTTGGCTAATCCTGCATATAAACCATGTAATAAGCATACTAATAATATCATAGAAAGTATCTTTTTTCTTATTTTGAGCTCACATTTTAATTCATTACAATCTCAAGTGTCGCCTTTAGTATTTAGCTCTCTGAGAAATAGACAAACAAACACATACACACATATTCACATCATGGATAATTTGTTGCTTTAAAAACATGCTTAGTTTAAAAAAAGATGGGTTGGTGTTGTGGCACAGTGGGTTAAGTTGCCGCTTGCAACTACAGTATCTCATATAGGATTGCTGGTTCCAATCCCAGCTGCTTAGCTTCTTATCCAGCTTCCTGCGAATGTGCTTGGGAAAGCAGTAGAAGATAGCCTAAGTATGTGGGTCCCTAACACCCATGTGGAAAACCCAGATGGAGTCCCCGGCCCCTGGCTCCAGCCTAGCCCAGCCATGGCTGTTATAGTCATCTAAGGAGTGAAAAACTGGATGGAAGACCTCTGTCTCTCTGTCTCTCTCTCTCTCTCTCTCCCCCTCCTCTCTCCCTGTCTCTCCTTCTCAGTCATTCTTTCAAATAAACAAATACACTATAGCTAGTTCCATGTGTTATTTGTATTTTTCTGTGTTTGAAGCTGATGGCTTAACAAAAAATATTTGAGAACTATTACAAATCTGCATATCAGGATGCAAATAATTTTTTTAAAAGGGGAATTCTGTCACTTTGATCAAAACAGGTCAGATAGATGAGAAGTGTTGGTGTCATTAAGTTTTTACTCAGCAAAACTAAGCCAGGAAAAAAGAAGTTTCTAAAATACATAAGCCACTAGATGGATTTTCCTGGTTCTGGGATTGTCAAATGATTCCCAGAAGTGGTCTTTGTTGTAGCCACATCCTTATAAGCATCATCATATTCTGTTCTAACAAAAATTTCAGGTACATTTAACAGAAATTCAGATAAAGCTAGTGTCTTTGAAAATATCTTATCACTTCCATATGTAATGCCAAACTATTAATATTGAAGTCTTTATTTTGGCATGATCTTAAGATATGAAAGGAGTGATTGAATTTTCATCAGACTAGATGATCATTATAGAAATACCAAGGCACATATTTATATGAAAAGAAAATTGAAGACAAACTTAAAATTATGTCTTGAATAATTTCCCTTAAAAATAACATGATAAAAGTCTACCTCACAGATCATGATGGATCCAAAATAATAATAGGCTAAACACTGCAGGCATTATGGAATTATATATTGTGCATATCTTGGTTTCTTAGCCCATTGCATATACCTTTTTCACCCCATTATGACATTTTTCAGTTTAATTGTTAGAACATTTAAGGAGAATTAATTCTAATATCACATTTGCCTAGTTATATTTCAGATGTTATATACCTGTTTTATCTTTCTTTCACCACTGTAAAATAATTTTCTTTTGTCTAAGTAGTACTTCAAATTTTAGAATATCATTTTTCACTAATAAAATCTGTTCAACTAAAATTAAGGTAGAAAAACATTCTTTAAAGATTTATTTATTTATTTATTTGAAAGCCAGAGTGACACAGAAAGGTAAGGAGGGAAGGCAGGAGGGAGGGAGTGAGTGAGAGCAAGAATCTTCCATCCATTGGTTATCTCCCCAAATGGCCTGCAACAGCCAAGGCTGATCCAAGCCAAATCCAAGAGT
Organism: Oryctolagus cuniculus; assembly: GCF_964237555.1. Taxonomy (NCBI): domain Eukaryota; kingdom Metazoa; phylum Chordata; class Mammalia; order Lagomorpha; family Leporidae; genus Oryctolagus; species Oryctolagus cuniculus. The sequence continues at coordinate 64,272,809 of NC_091453.1, forward strand.
CCAAAGCTCCATCCAAATCTCCTACATGGGTAACAGGAGCTAAAGCACTTGGGAAATCCTCTGCTGCTTTCCTAGGCAAATTAGCAGGGAGCTGGATCAGAAGCAGAGCAGCCAGGATGTGAACTGGCACTCTGATATGGGATACCAGAGTTGCAGGTCGCAGTTTATCCCACTGAGTCAAAACAGCAAACCCTATTTTTATTTTTTAATTTCTGTTTTATTTTAAAGGCAGAGAGAGAGAGAGAGAGAGAGAGATCTCCTATGTGCTGGTTCACTTCCCAAATGCCTGCAACAGCCAAAGCTGAGCCAGGCAGCAGCCAGAAACTCCATACTGATCTCATACATAGGTGGTAGGAACCCAACTACATGAGCCATCATTTGTTGCCTTTCCAGGCACATTAGCAGGGAGCTCGATCAGAAGTGGAAGAGCCAGGACTTGAACCAACACTCTGATATGGGATGTGGGTGTCCTAATCTCATGGCATGTATATCTGACTTTCAAATAAATAAATCTTGTAAAAAGCAATTAAAGTTTGGCACTATATAAAATTATTATACAGAATGTCTTTGAGGGAGTTAGCTAAGGAATGCAAATATAGTAATAATAACATACAAAAATAATAACATGCAAAAAAACTAAAATTACTCTGCTCATATTCTGCTCTTATATTCAGAAAATCCTAAAGTCTCTACAAAAATGCTGCTAGATTCGATAAATAAATTCAGAAATGTTACATGATACAAAATTAACATGGAAAAATTAGTTGTAAAGCATCAAAAGGAATATTAAAATATTACATCTAAAGGAATTAGAACATTTTGGGATATATTTAATCAAGGTGGTGAAAAACCTGTACAGTGAAAACCATAAAACACTGATGAAAGAAATTTAAGTAGACACAGAAAAATGGAAAAAAATACCATGTTAATAGATTGGAGATTTAACTGTTAAAATGTTCTTAGTATAGAAGGTGATCCAGAGATTCAATTAAATCTCTATCAACATTCTCATGACAATTTTGACAGAAATAAAAAATAATCCTAAAATTAATATTGAACTACAGATGAATGCAGATAACAAAATTTACTTGTATATGTGATATATGTGATTCTATGATCTATGTATATATGATCTTTAACAAGGATTCCAAGAATAACAATGGGGAAAACAATAGTTTCATCAATAAATTATATTAGCAAAACTGGATATCCACATGCGAAAAAAGAAACTGATCCTTATCTTAAACTATATTCAAAACTAGATTCAAGACTTAAAACATATGACCAAAAACTAAAATTCCTCCAAGAAAACATAAAAGTTTAATGATATTAATCTTGGCAATAATTTCCTAGAAATGACACAAAAAGCACAAGGAACAAAAGGAAAAATAGCCAGATTGTACTATATAAGACTAAAAAGGTTCTATAAAGCAATCGACCAACAAAGAGTCAAAATACAAAATGAGAGAAAATATTTGGAAGTATGATAAAGTGTTCAGTTTTAAAACTCCTACAACTCAATAACAATGAAAAAAAATCAAAAGACTTGACAGAAATTTTCCCAAAGAAGATATACAAATGGCTAACAGGTACATGAAAATATCTTCAACATCACTATTCACTAGGGGAATGCAAAATTCCATAGTGAGATACCATCTCACACCTGTAAGAATATGCACACTGTTGGTAGGAATGTAAAATGGTGTCATTGCTGTGGAAAACAACATGATGGTTTTTCAAAATATTAAATATACAATTACTATATTCCAGTAATTCCACTTCTAGGCATATACCCTAAAGAATTGAAAACAGGGACTTGAACTGGTATTTGTACACCAATGTTCGTATTATTCACAACATCCAAGGTAGGGGGACAACCTAATGTCCATAAATGGATGAATGAACAAAGCAATGTTGTATCAGCATACAATGGAATGTTATTCAGGCTTCAGAAAAGGAAATCCTGCCATAGATAACAACATGTATAATTCTGAAGCACATTATTCTAAATGAAAGAAGCCAATTACAAAAGAATAAATACTGCATGATTTCACTTACATGAAGTATCTAAAATATCAGGCTCAGAGAAAAATGATTGTAGAAGAGCAGTTACCAGGAACTGTGGGGAGAGGTAAATTTGGGAAGTTGCTCTCCAACTGCTATAAAAATCTCCATTCTGAAAGATGAATAAGTTTTTGAAATTTGCTGTACAGTGCTGTGTATATAATTAACAATACTCTATTGTGCACTTAAATTTGTGCCATTTCATATTAATGTTTTCTTACACAATAATAATTTAATTGGCTTAAATCAATATAATATATCATTTTAATGTAATAAAGGACAAAAACACAGAATCATCTCAAAAGATGTAGAAAAAGAATGTGCCAAATATAATACACTGTCATGGAAAAATAAGCTAGGAGTAGATGAGAATATCCCCATAGTTGATAAAGGATATTCATGAAAAATTCACTGATAATATCATATTTAATGGTGAAGACTGAAAATTTTGGATGGTTATGAGATTTTGGATGAGGATGCCAACTCAATCAATGGGATATGCTTTCAACATATGGTGCTTGGACAACTGGACATCTTTATGCAAAACAGTCACTTTGGTCCTCTACTTAATATCAAGCAAAAATTACCTTAGAAGAGATCATAGATATGATCTGTAAGTGGTAGAACTGTTAACACTCTTAGATCAAGGAATAGGAGCGTATTTTCAAGGAGTGAAATTGGCAAAGGATTCTTTGGAATAGCACCAAAAGCACATATGGCAAAATAAAAAAGCAGATGAATTCATCTTTATTTTATTGTTTTAACTGAAACATAAAAATTGTACAAATTTATGTGGTACCATGTTATTTTTATAAATATATATATATATATATATAGTACAATGTTCAAATCAGTGTAAGCATATGTGTCTCCTCAAACTTTTATCATTTGTTTGTGGTGAAATGATTTAAATCCCCTCTTTTAGCTTCTTTGAAACATACAGTATGTAATCATCTATTGTAACCCTACTGTGTATCAGAATACCAGAAAATCTTTCTCCTAACTGTAAATTAGCACCCATTAATCAGCCTTTCCCCATTCTGTCCTCATCTCAGCTTCTGGTAGCCGCTATTCTACTCTCAACCTCTATGAGGTGGGCATTTATAGATTCCACACACAAATAAGATCATGTGGTGTTTATCGTTCTGTGCCTGCCTTATTTTACTTAACATAATGACCTCCAGTTCTATCCATGTACTCTCAGTACATAATTCATAATAGCCAAGAAATTGAAACAATTAAGTGTTCATTAACTGATGAATGGCTATAGAAAATATAGTATATATATATACATGAATAATATTTACCCATGTAAAGGATGGAATCCTATAATTTGAGACAACATGTGTGAATAAATTGATCTTAATTAAGTTTTTGTTCATTAAAGGATATATGAAAAACATGAAAAAGGAACCCATAGAGCAGGATGAAGTCACATGAATGATAAGGGTCTTCTATCCAGAATATCAAGAACATTGACTAATTAAAAGACAAGCATTCAATTTAAAAATGGACAAAGGATTTTGATAGATATTTGTTCAAAAATTAATGGTAATGAGCAAGTGAAAATATGGTCAAAAGCATTATACATTGGGGAATATAAGTCAAAACTACAATGACATCATAATTCATACACACACTTGTGTAGCTATAATCAAAACATCAGTCAATAATAAATGTAGTACAAGATGGGGAGAAATTAGAACATTTCTATATTGCTGGTGGGAATGTAAATGTTTTAGCAACTTTTTGGAAAATACTGTGGTAATACAAATGGTTAAACACAGTGTTACCATATGACCCACTAATTCTACTCCTGAGTATTTACACAAGAGCAATGAAAACCTAAGTTGACAGAATAATTAGGCATATGTGTTCATAGCAGCATTATTTATAATAGCCAAACAGTGGTAAATCTCAAATGTTCACTAACTGATGAATGGATTAACAAAATGCGGTGTAACTATCCAATGGAATAATATTCGGCTTTAAAGGGAACAAAATGCTGGTTCATGTTATTATATAGATCAACCTTGAAAGCATTATACTAATGTGAAAGGAAGTAGATACAAAACGCATGCATCATATGATTTCCTTTACATGAAATATCCAAAATAGGCAAATTTATAAGAACAAATAACAGATTAGTGCTTTCCAGGAACAGGAGACAGGGAAGGGGCAGTGACTGCTAATGAGTACAGCGTTTCTTTTGTAGGTTACGAAATTGTTGTAAAATTAGATAGTAGTAATATCTGTGCAACCTTGGGAATACACTATGAGACACTAAATCGTACATTTTAACTTGGTGAATTTTACTATGCTTGTATATACGGCATATCTGATGTTCTTAAAAAGTGAAGTTAGGGAGAACTTGGCTTCCAAAAAAGATGCAATAGTTATACATTTCCCATTTCTCTTTCTAAATCCAACTAAAATCCTTGAGCATTATATAGAAAACCAAAATAAGAAGACTCTGAAAGCATATAGAAAACTGGTAGGCCATCTAGGAAAATATAAACATGAGGAACAACACAGTAGTGAATTCCCTGGGCTTTTTTCCTCACATACCCCAAAATGTATACTGGAATCTAGAAAACCAGAAACAACATTGGATGCCAGCCAAAATTCCCCAACAAAGTGGGATCTCTATAGCCAAAGGATCAGAAATGGATAACTTAGAAAGACTGAAATCATGTAGATAATAACTGCCCTACTTCAATCAAATACCATAGAGAAATTCACAGTGCAAAAGCCAAGTAGGGAGGTTAAACTTAATCCTTGCCAGGCCATTGTGAAGTATCTCAATGTCTTTCTGCTGCTCCATCGGGAAGGGTGGTAATGTAGGTCTAAAGAAGATTCTGGACTTTGGTCAATACTTAGCAGCAATGAGGTCACCGCTCCGAAGCACAGCATCAATACAGACTACATGGGGTCTGCCACTCTGTCATTCATTACTCTTCACCAGGGGTGTTGCCACAAAGGGGATACTGGAAAGTGAGGGCATTCGCTGCTGCTTAGGGAGCAATGAAGCCATATGCCCCCCCCCCCATTCAAGATGAGGCCACATGGGGAACACATGTCCCTTTCCAGAGAGAGATCAACAGAATGGAGAGCATTAAACACTAATGTAGAGCCACACCAGCCCTGGATGTCAATGGAAGCAGAATGAAGAACCTGGACTCCCACTCACATCTGGGAGAAACAAGGCAGGACCTCTCTCCTTGTCCCACCAGAGCTGTGTCAGAAGAGGCCTGAGAAAATGCAAGATTTAAGCAAGACCCAAAGTCTCATGATACTGGAAATGTCAGGATTCAATAAAAAATAAATTGTCAAATCAGAAATTCAGGAATATTTCAGTTTGAATGATAAAAGACCACAGTCACCAAAACCAAGTTTCAGCAGATGTCTGAATTATCTGAAAAGGATTTTAAAGTATCAATTATAAAAATGGTTCAATAAGCAATTAAAAAGATGCACAAAACAAATGAAAGAACAGAACATCTCAGCAAAGACAGAAAATCACAGTAAAAAAGATCAAGAACAAGCAAATTGAAGTTTTAGAACTGAAAATTACCAAAAGTAAAATACAAAAACTCAATAGATGAGATTAACAACAGGCTAGGGAGAGCAGAGAAATGAGTCAGTGAACTTAAAAAAGTAAAAATAAAAATTAATCTGAACAATATAGTTTGTCAGCCACATCCTAGATTTGCCTGTTTTTTTTTCCATCTTTTTGGATTTACTTATGTTTTTGAAAGGGAGAGAGGGTGAGGGGAGACAGGAAGAGAGGAAGAGAGAGAGAGATTGAGAGATTGTCCATTCACTCATTCACTCCCCAAATGGCTGCAATAGGCCAGGCCAAAGCCAGGAGACCAAAACTCCATTCCGGTCTCCCACTGGGTGGCAGGATCTCAGGTACTTGGGCCATCCTCTGCTGCCTTCCCAGGTGCATTAGCAGGCAGTTGCATCAGAAGTGGAACAGCCAGGACTTGAACCAGCACTCATATGGGATGCTGATGTTGCAGGCAGGGGCTTAATCTGTTGTGCCACAATGCCACCCACAAAAATAATTAATTTTAATGTAAGCAAAAAAATGAGCAAAAGAGTCACATAAACATATAACATATGGGACTATTGCACAAGATACAACACTTGCATCATCAGAATCCCAGAAGGAGAAGGGAAAGAGATGAAGGCTGAAAAAGTACACAAAGAAAAAAACTAACGTAAAACTTGTTCCTGTTTGCATAATCAGAAATGTACTGCTTTTATTCTAGTTGAGAGGTGTACTTTAGATTCTCATTATTCTTCTTTTTAAAATATTAGTTATTCACACTCTGGCCTCAGAATCAGCCCTTAAGGCATTCAGATTTGGCTAAAAAGCCATGAGAGTTTCATAGGCATGGAAAGCCAAGACACTGGCAAAAAAAAAAAAAAAAAAAAAAAAAAAAAAAAAAAAAAAAAAAACCCTAAATGAAAGATCTCTGTGAGTGAGATCCCAGCGGAAAGAAACTTCCACTTCGACTATGGCCTTGTCTAAATAACATTGGAGTTGGTGAACTCAAGAGGCTTTCATAGCCTTGGCAGCTCATGACAAGAGCCTTGGGTAAATACTGACATCATAAATAAGAGTGTCAATTGTTAAATCAACAACAACAGGAGTCACTGTGCACCAGTGGGAAAAAAAAGAGAGAGATTTACCACGCCTAACCTGGGAGTGTCACCTTTGGCACACCAAACAGAGCTCTCAGGCCACACCCATCTCAAGCCCTAAGGCTCCATCAAAAACAGATAGTCCACTTAATCTAGAGTCATAGTATAACAAGAAAAAGCACCACAGTGAAGAAACCAAATATCTCCAATATGCCAAATAACAAACGCAAAAACCGAGGTAATAAAAACAAGGAAGTCACCATGACGCTCTCAAATGAAAAAGACACCCCAATTCAAGATTATGAAGATGATGACATAGAAGAAATGCAAGAAGCAGATCTCAAAAAATTCTTGAACTACAGAAATCCTTAATGGACAAGATAAAAAATCTCTCTCATGAAAATGAAATATTAAGGAGGAATCAAAATGAAACGAAACAACTAGTACAAAAGGAAACTGTGATAGTGACTGAAGTGAAGAATTCAATAGATCAAATGAAAAACACAATAGAGAGCCTTACAAACAGAATGGGTGAAGCAGAAGAGAGAATACCGGACTTAGAAGACAGAGAACAGGAAAGGATACAGTCAGACCAAAGAAAAGAAGAGGAAATTAGAAATGTAAAACATATTGTCAGGAATCTTCAGGATACTATTAAAAAAACCAACATTCAGGTTCTAGGGGTTCCTGAAGGCATGGAGAGGGAGAAAGGATTAGAAGGCCTTTTTAGTGAGATATTAGCAGAAAATTTCCCAGGTTTGGAGAAGGACAGAGAAATCCTAGTACAGGAAGCTCACAGAACCCCTAATAAACACGACCAAAAGAGATCCTCACCACGACACGTTGTAATTAAACTCACCACAGTGAAACATAAAGAAAAGATCTTAAAATGTGCAAGAGAGAAACGTCAGATTACTCTCAGAGGATCTCCAATCAGACTCACAGCTGACTTCTCATCAGAAACTCTACAAGCTAGGAGGGAATGGCGAGATATATCCCAGGTACTAAGAGAGAAAAACTGCCAGCCCAGAATATTATATCTTGCAAAGCTATCATTTGTGAATGAAGGTGAAATAAACACTTTTCATAGCAAACAGAAATTGAAAGAATTTGTCGCCACTCGTCCAGCCCTGCAACAGATGCTTAAAGATGTATTACACACAGAAACACAGAAACACGGTCATCAATATGAAAGAAGATAAAGGAAGGAAACCTCACAGCAAAAGATCACAGGGAATTCAAAGCATATATTAGAACTTATCTTTGGCAAATGGCAGGGCAATGTTACCACTTATCATTAGTCACATTGAACGTTAATGGCCTGAACTGTCCAGTTAAAAGACACCGATTGGCTGATTGGGTTAAGGAACAAAACCCAACTATTTGTTGCCTACAAGAAACACATCTCTCTAACAAAGAGGCATGCAGACTGAAAGTGAAAGGCTGGAAAAAGATATACCATGCCAACAGAAATGAAAAAAAGAGCAGGCGTAGCCATCTTAATATCGGACAACATAAACTTTACCACAAAAACTGTTAAGAGAGACAAAGAGAGGCACTATATAATGATTAAGGGATCAATACAACAAGAAGATATAACAATTATCAATGTATATGCACCTAACTACAGGGCACCAGTTTATCTAAAAGATTTGTTAAGGGACTTAAAGGGAGACTTAGACCCCAATACAATAGTACTGGGGGACTTCAATACTCCACTCTCAGAAATAGACAGATCAATAGGACAGAAGATCAACAAGGATACAGTAGATTTAAACGACACTATAGCCCAAATGGATCTAACAGATATATACAGAACTTTCAAGCCTACAGCTAAAGATTTTACATTCTTCTCAGCAGTACATGGAACCTTTTCTAGGATGGACCACATACTAGGCCATAAAACAAGTCTCAGCAAATTCAAAAGAATTAGAATCATACCATGCAGCTTCTCAGACCATAAAGGAATGAAGTTGGAAATTAGCAACTCAGGAATCCCTAGAGCATACGCAAACACATGGAGATTGAACAACATGCTCCTGAATGAACAATGGGTCATAGAAGAAATTAAAAGAGAAATCAAAAATTTTCTGGAAGTACATGAGGATAACAGCACAACATACCAAAACTTATGGGACGCAGCAAAAGAAGTGTTAAGAGGAAAGTTTATATCAATAGGTGCCTACATCAAGAAATTGGAAAGGCACCAAATAGATGAGCTTTCAATTCACCTCAAGGATCTAGAAAACCTACAGCAAACCAGACCCAAATCTAGTAGGAGAAGAGAAATAATTAAAATCAGAGAAGAAATCAACAGGATTGAATCAAGAAAAACATTACAAAAAATCAGCCAAACGAGGAGCTGGTTTTTTGAAAAAATAAACAAAATTGAAACCCCATTGGCCCAACTAACTAAAAAAAGAAGAGAAAAGACCCAAATCAATAAAATCAGAGATGAAAAAGGAAACGTAACAACAGACACCACAGAAATAAAAAGAATCATCAGAAATTACTACAAGGACTTGTATGCCAGCAAACAGGGAAACCTATCAGAAATGGATAGATTCCTGGACACATGCAACCTACCTAAATTGAACCAGGAAGACATCGAAAACCTAAACAGACCCACAACTGAGACAGAAATTGAAACAGTAATAAAGGCCCTCCCAACAAAGAAAAGCCCAGGACCAGATGAATTCACTGCTGAATTCTACCAGACATTTAAAGAAGAACTGACTCCAATTCTTCTCAAACTATTCAGAACAATCGAAGAAGAGGGAATCCTCCCAAATTCTTTCTATGAAGCCAGCATCACCTTAATTCCTAAGCCGGAAAAAGATGCAGCACTGAAAGAGAATTACAGACCAATATCCCTGATGAACATAGATGCAAAAATCCTCAATAAAATTCTCGCCAATAGAATGCAACAACACATTAGAAAGATCATCCACCCAGACCAAGTGGGATTTATCCCTGGTATGCAGGGATGGTTTAATGTGCGCAAGACAATCAATGTGATACACCACATTAACAGACTGCAGAAGAAAAACCATATGATTATCTCAATACATGCCGAGAAAGCATTTGATAAAATACAACACCCGTTCATGATGAAAACTCTAAGCAAACTGGGTTTGGAAGGAACATTCCTCAATACAATCAAAGCAATCTATGAAAAATCCACAGCCAGAATCCTATTGAATGGGGAAAAGTTGGAAGCATTTCCACTGAGATCTGGTACCAGACAGGGATGCCCACTCTCACCACTGCTATTCAATATAGTTCTGGAGGTTCTAGCCAGAGCCATTAGGCAAGAAAAAGAAATTAAAGGGATACAAATTGGGAAGGAAGAACTCAAACTATCCCTCTTTGCAGATGACATGATTCTGTATTTAGGGGACCCAAAGAACTCTACTAAGAAACTATTGGAACTCATAGAAGAGTTTGGCAAAGTAGCAGGATATAAAATCAATGCACCAAAATCAACAGCCTTTGTATACAAAGACAATGCCATGGCTGAGGAAGAACTTCTAAGATCAATCCCATTCACAATAGCTACAAAAAACAATCAAATACCTTGGAATAAACTTAACCAAGGACGTTAAAGATCTCTACGATGAGAATTACAAAACCTTAAAGAAAGAAATAGAAGAGGATACCAAGAAATCTAAAAATCTACCATGCTCATGGATTGGAAGAATCAATATCATCAAAATGTCCATTCTCCCAAAAGCAATTTATAAATTCAATGCAATATCAATCAAGATACCGAAGACCTTCTTCTCAGATCTGGAAAAAATGGTGCTGAAATTTGTATGGAGGCACAAGAGACCTCGAATAGCTAAAGCAATCTTGTACAACAAAAACAAAGCCGGAGGCATCACAATACCAGATTTCAGGACATACCACAGGGCAGTTGTAATCAAAACAGCATGGTACTGGTACAGAAACAGATGGATAGACCAATGGAACAGAATTGAAACACCAGAAATCAACCCAAACATCTACAGCCAACTTATATTTGATCAAGGATCTAAAACTAATTCCTGGAGCAAGGACAGTCTATTCAATAAATGGTGCTGGGAAAATTGGATTTCCACGTGCAGAATCATGAAGCAAGACCCCTACCTTACACCTTACACAAAAATCCACTCAACATGGATTAAAGACCTAAATCTACGACCTGACACCATCAAGTTACTAGAGAACATTGGAGAAACCCTTCAAGATATTGGCACAGGCAAAGAATTTCTGGAAAAGACCCGCGAGGCACAGGCAGTCAAAGCCAAAATCAACTATTGGGATTGCATCAAATTGAGAATTTTCTGTACTGCGAAAGAAACAGTCAGGAGAGTGAAGAGACAACCGACAGAATGGGAAAAATTATTTGCAAACTATGCAACAGATAAAGGGTTAATAACCAGTATCTACAAAGAGATCAAGAAACTCCACAAAAACAAAACCAACAACCCACTTAAGAGATGGGCCAAGGACCTCAATAGACATTTTACAAAAGAGGAAATCCAAATGGCCAACAGGCACATGAAAAAATGTTCAAGGTCATTAGCAATCAGGGAAATGCAAATCAAAACCACAATGAGGTTTCACCTCACCCCGGTTAGAATGGCTCACATGCAGAAATCTACCAACAACAGATGCTGGCGAGGATGTGGGGAAAAAGGGACACTAACCCACTGTTGGTGGGAATGCAAACTGGTCAAGCCACTATGGAAGTCAGCCTGGAGATTCCTCAGAAACCTGAAGATAACCCTACGGTTTGACCCAGCCATCCCACTCCTTGGAATTTACCCAAAGGAATTTAAATTGGCAAACAAAAAAGCGGTCTGCACCCTAATGTTTATTGCAGCTCAATTCACAATAGCTAAGACCTGGAACCAACCTAAATGCCCATCAACAGTAGACTGGATAAAGAAATTATGGGATATGTACTCTTTAGAATACTATACCGCAGTAAGAAACAACGAAACATAGTCATTTGCAACAAAATGGAGGAATCTGGAACACATCATGCTGAGTGAAATAAGCCAGTCCAAAAGGGACAAATACCATATGTAATTAATACACAGTTATTCTTAAGTGTTGAAATTTAACTGAAATGTGATCCCTGTTAAACATAAGAGTGGAAATAAGAGAGGGAAGAGATGTACAATTTGGGACATGCTCAAGCTGACTTGCCCCAAATGGTAGAGTTAGAAACATACCATGGGACTCCAATTTAATCCCATCAAGGTGGCATGTACCAATGCCATCTCACCAGTCCAAGTGATCAATTTCAGTTCACAATTGATCATAATGAAAGGACTAAGAGTCAAAGGAAGCACATAAACAAGTCTAGTACCTGCTAATACTAACTGATAGAATAAATAAAGGGGAGAGTGATCCAACATGGGAAGCGAGATACTCAGCAGACTCATAGAATGGTGAATGTCCTAAATAGCACTCTGGCCTCAGAATCAGCCCTAAAGGCATTCTGATCTGGCTGAAAAGCCCATGAGAGTATTTCAGGCATGGAAAGCCAAGCCACTCTGGCAAAAAAAAAAAAAAAAAAAAAAAAAAAAAAAAAAAAAAAAAAAAACAAAAAACACCTTAAATGAAAGATCTCTGTGCGTGAGATCCCAGTGAAAAGAACAGGTCTTCAAAGAAGGCGGTACCTTTCTCTGAAGGGAGGAGAGAACCTCCACTTTGACTATGACCTTGTCTAAACAAGGTAAGAGTCGGTGAACTCAAAAGGCTTCCATAGCCTTGGAAACTCATGACTGGTGCATAGGGAGATTACTGATGCCATAAACAGGAGTGTCAATTTGTAAAGTCAACAACAGGAGTCACTGTGCACTTACTCCTCATGTAGGATCTCTGTCCTTAATGTGCTGTACATTGAGACTTAATGCTATAATGAGTACTCAAACAGTATATTTCGCTTTGTGTTTCTATGGGGGTGCAAACTGTTGAAATCTTTACTTAATGTATACTAAACTGATTTTCTGTAAAAAAAAAAAAAGAAGAAATTATCAATTCCCAACTTGACTCTCACTGGGATTAAACATGACAATAGGTCTGATCTGATTTCATCATCATTTAAAAAATCATCTATTATTTTTCACTTTCTGTTTGTGTGGGAGCAAACTGTTGAAATCTTTACTTAATGTATGCTAAACTGATCTTCTGTATATAAAGAGAATCGAAAATGAATCCTCATGTGAATGGAAGGGGAGAGGGAGTGGGAAAGGGGAGGGATGCGGGTGGGAGAGACGATATTGGGGGGAAGCCATTGTAATCCATAAGCTGTACTTTGGAAATTTATATTCATTAAATAAAAGTTAAAAAAATTACTACTCAAACATAACTCTATACTTTGTTTGTGTGGGTGTAGTCTATTGAAATCTTTACCTAGTATATACTAAGTTGATCTTCTGTATATAAAGATAATTGAAAATGAATCTTGATGAAGAATGGGATGGGAGAGGGAGTGGGAGATGGGATGGTTGTGGTGGGAGGGAGGTTATGGGGGAAAACGCCGCTATAATCTAAAAGTTGTACTATGGAAAGTTATATTTATTAACTAAAAGTTGAAAAAAATAATAAAATATAATCTTCCATTTAAAAAATATTAGCTGTTCAACTGCAACTTGTGGATTTATTTATAATGTAATATATCCATGGTCCCAAGTCTTATACTGGATGATAAATTGATTATTCCACTGTTTCTAAAGCAGCCCAGATTTGCTCATTAGGGTGTTTTGAATATCTTACACATGGAAAATTTTCAAAAATACTTATATTAAATGAAAAATATCAAAAAGTCCCTTTTCATGCTCTTTGGAGGACCAGTGGCTGCCAAGAGAAGAGGGTTTTCCTTTGTGTTTTTATAACCAGACATGTAAACTATTGCAACCACACAGGTAAACTAGAGTCGCAACTTCTCTATGAACTGATTGGAAAAGACCATATAACATTACAACACAATGTCATACTATAACATACAATATATTTGGCCAATTTATTGGATAGAGTCTATGGAAAAATGAAATCAAAAGCTTGACTTGACTACCAGTCAGTTTAGTCAAATACATGATCTAAAATTAAAATAGCAATTTTGGTAAATCACTTTGGGCACAGTATAAATTGACATCACTTCCAGGAAATTCCAGACCACGTAGTCTTTTACATGATTGCATATTAAAATTCAATTTTAATATCATTTGAGCATTTGAGACATGTATTGCACTGTCACCCAATTTTACAAGTTGCATTAAGGGGCAGGCTACCTAAAGCCTACTCTAACAGTATTTCTTCGTTTTCTGAAAATTTCTTCATAATAGCAAAGCTGTCATTTTATAATTTGCAGAGCTATAAATCATTTTAAAAATCATGATGATATTACTAAAAACAGATGTGAAAACATATGTTTGCCACAGTTGTATAAACTGCTTACTTGTCATCTTTAATAAATGTTGAGACTTCTACTTTAACTTATTCCTCTTTAATAACTAAAATGTATTTGAAGAAAATATACTTTGTCTTACTATCGCAAATAGAATTGGTAGAACTTGACATAGAAGATCTCATTTAAAAGAAAACTTTCCACTGTAACTGGGGTGCAGTTAAATATGCCATTCCTGCTTATTAATTTCCTCGTCAGGTGGTGTGACCAACCTGTTTGATGGAAATCAGTAAAACTGTGCCATTCCTCAACAAGAGATTCAGAAATGTTGGTATCTACCACTGTGTATTTTATGAAAATCAGTGACTGTACATCTGTACTGGTGTTCCAGTTGATATTTCATGAGACACAAGAGTATCTACTTTAGCACTGCAGCACACAAGCAAATTCTAAATGCCATTTTGACTTACGGGGTTTTCAGTTTCAATGGAATCCTATGTATCATGTACGGCTGGAGATTTTCCTAGAAAAGCTATTTGACTATCTCGCTGTCCTTCAAACAGTCATGATTTGGTGAGAAAGAAGTCTCAGGAACAAATTGTTGCTGGGTTACAAATGAACTTTGATCTTTAAGCAGAATTTCATTACCTGTATAATAGTTGGGGTTGTTTAATATCCTGAAGCTGACCTCTTCCATTCTTAACAACTATTCTGAAATCAGTAATTTGCATCTTGGAACACTAGACAGTATAGACTTGCAATGTCTGGCTAAGAAGAAAACTAAACATGCGGCAAGGAAACCAACCATGGATTAACAAGATGAAAATCATACATTATTCCAAATTTCCACTAAAATGCTCATCTAGGTAATTATGAAGCAAGTTCAATACAGATAAGAAAGAAAAAAAATTCTCCATTAACTCTTCAGCTCATGAATTCCTTTTCTACATATTATGAGATGGGAAAACGTGTTGTATGGTGAAATACAAGCAGCCCATCAGACGACCTCATAAATTAAATGGAAGCTACTGTCTAACTCATGGTAACAGCAGTGATGCATAGTCTATGGTTATGTATTTTCCTTTTCTTTTACCTTTTCAGGCTTCTAAGCAAAGCTGTACCTAGCTTTCATATCAGAGTAGCAATTCTTACTCTCTCTACTTTCTGTAGACAGATAATCTAAGACAAAATGATATATTGTGCAGAAGTGATATATGTGTGTTAGCTGATCAAAAGCCAGGTTTAGGTCACATCTAACAGTATTCCAGGTAAATACTGTACAAAATAACTTGCAAAATTTTCATTTGAAATGTCCAATATTAGCATCTATTTTTAAAATAGTTTTTGAGGATTGAGGGAAGCAGCTCTCCCCCATGAGAGTAACTCCATTATTTTTCAAAAGTAATCATAAAATAATATTTTAATAGTTAATTAAATACGTATATAACACAAAGACAGATGTCTCTGCATAGGCAAAATGAAAGAGTTTAGGGTGAAATATTTCAAACCACAAGTAAGGACACAGTCCAGATTGATATGTGATGCACAACACCAAATGAGCAAGCTTCAGGTAAACATCATTATTTTTCGTACTAAAAAAATTTATCCAAAGCTTCTATAAATTTTTTCTGACATAGCAAAATGCGGATCCAATAAACAACACTGGGATGCTACTTAAGTTAGTATCCGATCCTTCTGTGCACATCAAATAAGCAAAAATTTTACCTTTATTATCCCTTTGAAATTTTTTGATAGTTGGTCCATTATCCTGATCAACGATAAGTTCCTCTCTATTGCTGGGCATCATAACTATAAATAAGAGACGTAACCAAGTATTTTCTTATTTTAAAACATACAAGAGGAAGGCAAAAACAGTATCACATGAAACATCTCATATTCTTCAAACACAATTAATAGGAATTTTATATGCTTCCACTTATAAAACAGTAGAAAGTCTGATGACCATATAAATGACTTAATTATGAACATTTTAAAGTATAACTGATATTAATACATACATTTGGCAACGTGTTTTCCTTGAACTATTTTAAATGTTTCCTCTTTTAAATTATTATTTACTTTCATAAATAATTAATAATATATTTCCCAAAATGACTTTTTAAAAATTAATACTTCATAGATTATGAATTTAAAATTATTATGTATTCAATTCATTTTTGGAAGTTTTTGCAAATATATATAGCAATATTAATAGATGAAATATAACTTTGTGGTAATTTTTATCGATCTTCAAAATATTTACAAAGAGAAAAAATTAATTTTCAGAGTTTATAATTTCATTCTCATGAATAATATTTATTAAAACATTGTTATATACCCCTTAAAAAGTGTATGATTACTTTAAAGCCAAAGACTAACAAATCTTTTTACAAATAATACACAATTACTATCATACTTGGACAACTATGAAATGTGCACATACTGCCTAATTACTGCCAGTAAAATTAGAAATATCTATATTATCAAGATTTTTTTTCTATGATGTTAAATTGCTTAGAGAATATTTGATTTTACTTCTAGGTGTACACTGTCCCTTCTCTTTTGCTTTATCACTGAGTATACTTCCCTACATGTTCGGTTTTTAGTCATCACTCAATAAATGATTCTCTCCGTATGTCCCTTTCCCTATTTCTTTTGATCAATACAAAGACTATCACAACATGAGAATGTGTGTTTGGGCCAGCGTTGTGGCACAGCAGGTTAAGCCCTTGCCTACGACGCCAGGATCCCATTTCCAAAGGCTGCTTTGAGTTCCAGCTGCTCTGTTTCTGATCCAGCTCCCTGTTAATGTTCCTGGGAAGGCAACAGAAGATGGCCCAGGTACTTGTACCCCTACCACTAGGTGTTGTACATCAGCCACATGACAGACCTGGATGAAGTTTCTGGCTCCTGGCTTCAGCTTGGCCCAGCCCTGATCATCACAGCCATTTGCAGAATGAAACATCAGAGGGAAGATCTCTTTGTCTCTCTCTCTAGCTCTGTAACTCTGCCTTTTAAATTAATAAAATAAATCTTAAAAAAATTTTAATTTGTTTTAATAATCACCCAAAAATAGCATCTTGTCTTGCTCAGACTCCCTTGAGTCAGCTATACACTGGTTGTGACAACTAGGTAATCTAAGTCCCTAAAACAATAGAGCTAGGAGACCTCTATGATCTGTTCCAGGAATTAAACTTAATTCCTCAGGGCTATTAGCATCCTTGGCTACACATCAGAATGCTCTGAGCAAATATTGAAACACAAAACAAAACTCTGTTACCCAGGCTTTAATCTAGACTAAGTGAGCCGGCGCCGCGGCTCACTAGGCTAATCCTCCGCCTTGCGGCGCCGGCACACAGGGTGCTAGTCCTAGTCGGGGTGCCGGATTCTGTCCCGGTTGCCCCTCTTCCAGGCCAGCTCTCTGCTGTGGCCAGGGGGTGCAGTGGAGGATGGCCCAAATGCTTGGACCCTGCACCCCATGGGAGACCAGGAGAAGCACCTGGCTTCTGCCATCGGATCAGCACCGTGCGCCGGCCGCAGCGCGCCGGCTGTGGCGGCCATTGGAGGGTGAACCAACGGCAAAGGAAGACCTTTCTCTCTGTCTCTCTCTCTCACTGTCCACTCTGCCTGTCAAAAAAAAAAAAAAAAATCCAGACCAAGTGAAATAAACTCGGAATGTGTGGCCTTCCCATCTGTAGTTGTAAAAACTCCACAGGTGATTCCACAGGTGATTTTCATTGGAGCCATACTTGAGAGTCACTGAGCTCATTATGAACCAAAAGAGCCAAAAGAGTGTATAATATTGACAGGCCAAGCAAGACTTAGATGAAGGGAACAGAGAATCTTCATCATCCTTCCCTGGCACAAATCCAGAACTTGACACCTTTCCTAATCCCTTGAATTCTTCTCCTTTCTCTACCCCAACACATATTTTGGAAAAGCTGGAAGTAATCACTATTAATTTAGAATTCACATTAAAGAATGCTCTAATAATAAGACTAAAATAAGAGAAAAATAATTTTCCCAAAAGGAAATGAATACATAGTAAATTGGATTGTGTACATATAGATTTTACCTAGCTCAATTTTTACACAATTATTAAATACTAACTCAGAATTTGTTACAGCCAAATACCCCTGCTAACTTCTGTATGCCTGAGTAGGATCAAACAACAGGGGCTGAGAAGCAATCAAGGTAAAGTCACAAAGACAAAAGCAATATTTACCAGCTCACATTTTCTCAGCACTTCTGAAGCATTTTACATATATCTCACTTGAACTCACAATAATCAAGTACATTATGCAGGGCAGTAATTATTTCCATGAAATAGGTCAAGAAAATGCTAGTTAAGCGACATACTCAAGCTGTTATAACTACTTAGTACTTTCCCTTGGCTTGATTCAAGTATCCATCATACCACATCCCTGTATGTAATATTGTCTGTCTATGGGGGAAGCCTTCCAACATAACTCAAAATATATAAAGGTAGGGATATGTATGTTGAATATTTGTGATTCAAATTGTGAGACAGTGGCACATCATATACTGATTCACTTTTATCCACTATTACATGATCAACTGCCTAAAGGATATTTTATCTTCCACTATTAAAAAAGTTGTTGTAAATGTAACAAGTGTACTGTATCACACTAGGTGTTGTACATCAATGTATTGAACTAACATATACTATATTGTCCCCATGCCAGCTAATAATACAGTAAAGGAAGACTTTTTCAGAGAACAAACTCTTAACACTTTAATTTTCATTTCACAAGTGATATTGCTTCAGTAATAAATGACTACTTCAAAAAGCCATTTACATTAAGGAGTTATCAGTTTCCCCAGCTTCGTTCTTGTATCCTTATTGTACAGGAATTTCCTGAAAAAATATCTTCCAGTTACTTGTTTCAGGTAAGATACTCACCCATTCTCTCTGAATGATGATCCATCTGAGAGGGAGAACTGGATACACTGCTACTGGCGTGGGAGGATGTCTGGCTCCCAGGGCGATGACTCTCTTCCAGAGAGGGATCAGGAGAAGGACTCTCTGGGATCCGTTCCTGGAACAAAAGGAGACAAAGGAAATGGCACCTGTGCATTAGGTCTTTCATATCGGGTCCTATCATTTGAAATGTTAACTTTCCTCTTATTTTGAAAATGTAAACACCCACAGTATCTGGTCTGACACACATATCTGAAATAAAAACTTTTTGTTTCTCGCAAAATTAAAGGGATATCATGGTGGTTAAATGAGAAAAGACATCAAAAGGGCCCAGTTCCATGATGAGTACAGGATAGACACTCAAAAAAACTTAGGTTCCATTTTTGTTTCCTACACAATTCATAAGCTATTATAAACATAGATATATAATGAAAGTAATTGTTATTGTAAATGTCTAGATTGATGTAAAGTTCATTCCAAGGCATGGAGGGTGATACTTTTGATTAAGGTGATCTCCCAAATGTAAAGATTTTAAAGGACTGACATAAAATTCATAAATAGTAGAACCTGATACATGTGGAGATTTTTCCCCATAGACAAAAACTATGGAAATGATATACATGTTATCTATCAGATCTTAGGAATTTATGCTCAATTCTGCCAACAAAATGTTTTGATAGCCACGGGACACAATAGGTTTTTCCAGCTTACACTAATATATATAAATGGCAATTTCCTAGTATTGGTTAGATTTTATAGTTTTAAATAATGAATTTAATAAAAATTAAATATTTTACATGCTTCTACAGCAATGTTATGGCTCTCATGAATTTATTACTATGAAAAATGCTATAAAGCACTTAAATTGTCCACTATGTTTATGTATCACAAAGTGATGAATAAACCTGAATCATTCAGTTAATTTGATCAATAAAGAAACCAAATTGCAGTGTTTATGCACATATGCCAAAAATGTGTTCGAGTGATAGACATGCTGGGACAGCGAATGTTTGTCCTAGAAAATATTTAATTCAGTGATAATAAATTTCTTAAATTAAATGGTCTAATTATCTGTAATTACAACATCAGTATTCCAATCATCATAAAATTAAAAATTAGTTTGTCAAATATGTGTTTGTACATCTTCACATTGATTTTGCATGACAAGCTCAAAATGTATAACTTTCCCTAAAAAAAGAGAGTTAAAACTTATCATTTTACTAGTACTCATCAATATGTTGCAATGCCTGTCATTTTTGCTGGCAGATTGGTAATGTCTCAACCCACCCCATCACCACAGGATGTCTAGATCCCATTGTAACCAAAAGAACCTGTTAATATATTACCGTATATGACCAAAATGACTTTGCAGATGTGATTGAAAACCTTAAAATATATTATACAGGGTTACCTTCGTGGAGCCAATCTGATAACAAGGGTTCTTAAAAGTAGAAGACAGAGGCAGAGAAGGACAGTCAGAGTGAGTCAACATTCCTGGCTTTAAAAGTAGAGGAAGGGTGCAATGAACCAAGAAATGTGGGTAGTTTCTAGAAGGTAGAAAAAGTGAACAAATAGGCTCTTTACTGACAATGGTGACATTTTGCTTTTGGTCCAATGGGATGGGACCTATATGTAACCTCTGACCTACAGAACTATATGATAATAAATTTTCATTATTTTAAGTCACTAAATTTGTGAAAATTTGTTTTAGCCACTGTAGAGCACTAATTCAGTCATCAATGTACTAGATTCATTTTAAAATGGTGTTTTACATTATCTAATAACTTTAAAGAAATGAATAGCAGACGTTGAGTATATCGCTGTGGTATTATGACTAATTAAATATCAATAACTGTAAGTGTGTACTATTTAATTATAAGGGTATATGATAATTGTAAGTGTATGATACTTTAAAAACTTCTTAGCTGTTCTCATGCCTTAAAAATAATGTTTCAAAGTAGAATAATATACTTATATGCTTCATTTTTATTTAGTCTGTAAAAATGTATCTGTGACCCAATGTATCAAAAATAAAATAAATATATAAGTAAAGCAGAAGAAAATAATCAAGCTTTTTTCTTTCCAGTAATTTCATTTACATTGTGGAGGGATGGTATGGTAATAAACAATAAAAACTATGTAACCCTCACACCACATCCCTTCACTTTCTGAAAAGCCCCGTAGTTTATCAGTTATTGAATTCAACCTAGGGGCCAGCACTGTGGCATAGCAGGTAAAGCTGCTGCCTGCAGTGCAGGCATCACATGTGGGTGACGGTTCAAGTCTTCACTGCTCCACTTCCAATCCAGCTCCCTGCTGTGGCTTAGGAAGGCAGTAGAAGATGACCCAAGTCCTTGGGCCCCTGCACCCATGTGGGAGACCCAGAAGAAACTCCTGGCATTGGATCAGCATAGCTCCAGCAGTTGTGGCCAGCTGGAGAGTGAACCATCGGATGGAAGACCTCTCTCTCTCACTCTCTCTCAATCTCTGCTTCTCTGTAATTCTGCCTTTCAAATAAATAAATATATCTAAAAAATTCAATCTAAAATTTAATATTTAAAAATATATTCTCTATGATGAATACATCCAATATCCTCCCATAAGTATTTTGAGGTATGTAATGCATTATTGTTAATTATACTAACCCTGCTGTGCCACAGACTATCATAATTAATTCATCATATCTAGTTGTAACTGTGTACCTATTGACCTACTGCTCCCCATTGTCTCCCCTCCCTAGTCTCCCTAACTTTTTGTAACTACCTTTCTACTCTCAGTTGCCATGAATTGGTCATTACCCAATAAAAACATGAAGCAAAGCATCGCATTGTACCTCATAACTATGTACAAACACCATGTGCCAATCAAGATGTACATTTTATACTGTATATGTATATATATAGTTTCTAAATACCATGTGTACACAATTGCAAACACACCAAGAAATTTCATATAAGAGGCAAAATTTTGTTTTGCTTTTCATTGTTGTGTAGTCTTGTTGATTCTATTTCAAAAGTATGTGCATGTAGTGTAGAATATTCAGAATTTGTCTTTGAATTCTAACACTGAATATTTGTTGGAAAAAAATGTGCTATTCAATGAATTACATTTATCTCTAATGGACCGCTGAACGGAGAGGAACAAAGGAGGGTAGAAACTTTGCAAAAATAGAACTGAAGAAGCAGCATCATTGTGTAGCAGCAAGCAAGAATCACCTATACAGGAGTACATGTTACCATAATAAAATGGAAAATTTTTGAGTGATTCACATAGTTGATGGTTCAGGAAAGCAAGAGAACACAACCGACAATAATATTTGGTCTTGCCCACACTGTGTAATAAAAAATGAAATCTTATTCTGAATTTTATAACAAGGAAGACTATCTACACAAGTAGAAATGCTGTGAATAATGAGAAAAAATACAATGATATAATAAGGAATTTCTCCCAACATATTTAAAATTAGCATATGATCAAACAACATAAACTCAAATAATCTATCCTTAAACTCCATTGCCATTTTCAACAGCATATTATGTGAAACAATAAACTTAGTTTGAAGACATGATTTAGAGTCTGAATATTAAGACTGACAGCAACATTTTGCAGGAAGCAATACTTCCACTTTAAGATTTTGTAGCCTGCACTTACCAAAATCAATCAAGGTTCAGTTCTTTGTCATTATTTTCCTAAGGCAGCAACAGGGGTCAGAGTGTTTTTTTTTTTTAAACCATGTTAACCATGTTAAATGAGTGCAGTGTCTTCTATTGATTAAGAATTAGGTGGGTTTTAAAAATATACACCTATATGGAACTGGAATGCTTAATTTCTCCAAAAATAATGAATATTTCCATGAACAATTTCTCCCTTGCAAGTAAACAAATCCATTTTTCAGCCCTGTAATCAGTATGCATCTATTTAGCTACTTAACTGCAATGTGCTTTGGTTCATTAGGTGGCTACTGTTGTGTCTCAGTCTAGTTAAAATTTCACAGCAAGTTAATCTGTTTTATTACAAATGAGAACACAAGTGATAATGTCCTTACCATTTGCCAAATACAGGGTTAACAGTATTTGCAACAAATCAATAAGGGCATTTAAAAAGGAAAATTGCAAATCTAAAACCCCAATCATTTTTACTCATTGATGACTTTATTTTATGTGGCATTTATGACTTTTACAACCCTGTTACTCTTCATGCATTTCATTTGCACCCCATTGAAAACAGCTGCAGCACCTCTGAAACCCTGCAGAAATCTTCTCTAGACCCAAAATTGCAAAGGAGGGAGATGTCCAAACTTTACACATACAACACAACACTTATTTTTTCTCTGAAATTGGTAAAATCATCTTCAGTAATAATTCAAATTCTAACACACACTTAGGTAGTTTAAAGTTTATGCTTAAAAATAAGGAGTCATTACAGAAAATATTAATCTGTGAATGGGGCTGGCTTTAAAATATTCCTGGAAATACAGCATTATTTTTTCATTCCATTTTCCGTGAATAATTTTAAGTCTCCTTGTACTACCTGCTCCTCCATCATATCATGTTCTTCAGTTTTGAGATATATCACAAACAGCCAAAAGAGACATTCGTCATATTAAATCATTTGCATCTTCATCAAAAGCCAGGACAATATTTTGAAAAATCAATTTTTTATAAAGTTTAACACAGTCAATTTGCTTTAGGATTGAGCTAATTGGCCCAGAAGAATCAACTCTGATCATGGAGATCATTTTTTTCATTTCAAAATAGTCTTTCACATACTTGAAAAATATGGCAATATACACAGAATGTATGAAGTACAACTGCTGCATGTGTATTAAACATTTCTACCATGTGGTTGTATGTTTGTGCATGTCTATTTCACTGTCTTTTAATTAAAATGGTCTCAATGTTGACTTGCTGCCTCTGATAGTTTATTATATTGATTTTTATCAAGCATTCAGTGGGATTAAGTAATATATAATTTGTCTCCTTATTTTTATTTAATTTGAATTCAACTCTCACTATAATTACTCTTCCAAATGTTAATCTATTAATGAGTTCCTAAAGGATTTAGTGGCATTTCACAGCTGAGGAGTGGCTTTTGGAAGTTTATCTGAATGCTAGATATTTTATTCATGTATTTGTCTTGATATTTCATATTTAATTGATGTGTTCCTTCTGTACTGTCACCAGAGTTCTGCAGAAACAGAACAGATTGTGACTTGACAGACTTTAATAATAAAACCAGGAACAGGAAAATAAAAAAAAAGTTTGTTCATTGTTGCTACTAACTTGGCTCTTCATTATTTCAGGAAAAATAATCTGATATTCAAACTTGGTATCTCTGAATACCACTGGAAGCATGACACTGTAGGGATCTTTATGAACAAATTTAGTAATCAGTCTGTGTTCCACAATTATCAATATATCATTTTATTTAAAATAACTGATGAATATAGCGGAATTTTCTTCTTCTTCTTCTTTTTTTTTTTTTTTTTTTTTGACAGGCAGAGTTAGACAGTGAAGAGAGAGAGACAGAGAGAAAGGTCTTCCTTCCGTTGGTTCACCCCCCAAATGTCCGCTATGGCCGGTGCGCTGCACCAATCTGAAGCCAGGTGCCAGGTGCTTCCTCCTGGTCTCCTATGAGGGTGCAGGGTCCAAGCACTTGGGCCATCCTCCACTGCAGCTCCCGAGAGCTGGACTGGAAGAGGAGCAACCGGTACAGAATCCAGCGCCCCAACCGGGACTAGAACCCGGAATACCGGCGCTGCAGGCGGAGGATTAGCCTAGTGAGCTGAGGCTCCGGCCAATAGCGGGATTTTCATTAACTTAAATCAGGCAAGGGCACTCTTGAGATTAAAAAGGGGGAAAAAGTATTTGGCATTTAGTCTACAGATTAAGATACTCATGGACCACACTGGAGCACTTGAGTTCTATTCCTGGCTCTTGTTTCTGTTTCCAGCCTCCTGCTAAAGCAGTCTGTAGGAGGCAGTGGCGATGGCCCAAATTGTTGGGTTTCTGCCAGAAATATAGGAGACTTAGATTGAATTTCTGGCTATTGTCTGCATTCAGGAATAAACCGGTGGACCAGGGCTCTCTCTGTCTCTCACCCTATCTTTCTGTCACTCAAATAAATAATTTCTTGAAAAGAAATAAACACAGTTTAGTAATTGTTAAACTCTCTAATCCAGATTAGGAGTTATCTTGCCATATATGTTTTTCATTAGTCTATGTAACAAAGGAATCTACAATACTCTTACCTCATCTCTCCAAGAGTGGTTAGTTAATTTAACACTCAGGGAAAATACTCTAGATAATGGGAATTTTTACTCTGCCAGGGTTTTGAAGGAATAATATCAATCCTGACTAACAAGAGCCAATATAATATTGTGAAATGGTGTCAGATGGGGGATACATCTGGAACATGTAACCAGGAAAGAGTCCAAAATCAAAGAAACATTCTATGTGTGATCAATATGATGTTTGGAAAAAGGATCCTCTCACTCTTCAGTGTGATCACCTTATCCTGGAAGAGGATGACATATAAAGGGAATCGGCCATAATATCTGCTCATAGCATATGAATGCCCTCAAGTGGGAGAATGGATAATTCAGTGAGAAAATGCACGGATTTCAAATTATGTTGTGTTCTTGGAACTCTGCCATTCAGGCACCGAACAAATAAACAAACAATGACCCTCAATTCATACTCAATGCACCTCCATCTCATGTTCTAAAAGATAGTAATAGCTTCAGCCTTCCATAAAACACTCAAAATAAGACCCAAGCAATGATTTTTTAGTGAATTTAAATTATCACAAAAAACCTTCTCTGTGTTGGCTAATTTTAATACCAGATGTTCACATGCTAATGCCACTGCCTTGTGACCATTTCCTATCAATTCATTAATTGCCAGCTGCTCAGCCAAACAAGAAACACAGCTAATCAGATGGTATTGGTAAACAGCCAAATAACAGCTTCCTGCTTAAATTTCTTAAATTTGTTATCAGAGAAAACTATGGCACACTGACATTACAAAGTTTCTCACAAATACATACAAAATGTGTCATCAGAATTTAAATGTCAAACAGGGAATAGACTTTCATACCAATCACGTGTGTTACCTATTTTTACCGTCAGGATTTGCCACATTCAGTGATATAACTGAAGTATGAAAACTGTTGCAAGCTTTATGATCATAATACAATTTCCAATTTGTGTTACAGTTATATTATTAGCTACAAATGCTAATAGCTGAGCCAATACTAAAGGGTTCTGAGCCAAGACTAAGAGCTACTGTGTGCCTGGCATAGCAGTATTCCCAAACTAGCTGCTGGCAAAACAACAAAAATAACAAGAAATATTTGTTTACCACCTGAAATGTCTTTTACACTTTTTGAATTAAATCCTGTATTAATACTGAGTATTTATGTTGGAAACACTCCCCCGAAGTTTAGTGTCCAGCCTGGTATCCTAGCTTTCATTCATTAATGCAACAAATATTTATTGAGTGCCTAATGTACTTCACTGAGGATGGAAAGAAGACCTGTGAGTGTTTTCATATGGTGTATCACCGACCACAGTCCAAATTAAAGATAAATAACCCATATGTAAGCATTCAAAAATTAGTAAAATAAAATACAAAACACAAAACAGATAGACTTTGACATTAAAACAAGTACCCTTCTCCAGCATTCAACAGGCTCCTAATTCTTGCGGTATCAAGATAAAGCAGCCATTACAGGTGAATGAATGCTGTCTAGGGACAGGGGCAAACACCTGTAGGTGAATCTAATATGAGAGTACTCTTTTTCTCAAGACTGATAAGAGAGCATGCAGAAGAACCCATATAGTGGAAGCTACTGCTCTCTCAGGACAACTCTTGGTGAGCATATAGGTTCCTATCTGCTATGGTTACTTTAAAAATATTTATTAATTTATTTGAAAGAGAGAGAGAGAACAAGCTAACACTTCCAAATGCAAGCAATGTCTGAGGCTAGGCTGAAGTGGAATTTGTGAGTGGTTAACTCAATCCAGGTCTCCCACATGGGTTAGTGGGAACCCAGTGACTTGAATTATCACTGCTGACTCCAAGCATCTGCATTAGCAAGGCGAAGCCAAGAGTCTCAAACTCAATCTGGTTCTCTCACGTGGGTGGCAGGGACCCAAGTGTCTACTACCTCCCAGGATGTATATTAGCAAGAAGCTGAATGGAAGCAGAATCAGAACTCAAACCCAGCACTCAGATATGGGATGCAAGCATCCTAAGCAGTGCCTTAACCACTGAAACAAAAAATCCAATCAAAACAAAAAGTGACCACATTAGTTCTATGATAGCCAGGTATCCCTTGTAATAACTTTCACTATTTAAGGGCATTTGCAGGCATGAACACCTCTAATCACCAACTTTTTCACACTGAGGTAGAAATATTACACATTGCTCAAAGAAAATGGCCCAAAAGTAATTATGCTCAACTAGTTTCCAATTTGACATTATTCTATGGTAAAATAGCATCATGTTTTCCTTTTAATTATTTAATTTTACATATTTATGGGGTAAAGTGTGGTGATTTGATCCATGTATTCAATGTGTGAAGATAAATCAGGTTAATTAGCATTTCCATAGACAATTTTTAAATTTGAAATTAGTATTGAATAAATCATATGTATTTATGTAACAAAGAATGATATTTCAATAAATGTATACAATTTAACTTGTAAAACAAAGTGCTTATTCATTTGTTTTTATAGAGTTCTCAAACTTTTACTTAACTTATTATACTGTTTTAAAAGAATACAAGTTTACAGGTAGACTAGTTGAAAAGGCATGTATTGTTCATTTTGTTTAATGGATGGCGAAGAGATTGCATGGAGAGGTTGATTTGATAAACATTTCATATCTGGAATAATGCTTTAAAAGGAGAGTGTTGTTTGCAGCCTGTTCTATTCACAGCCAAGTATTAAATATTCAGTAAATTTGTGATCCAGTTGCTAAACTTGAAATCAGCCATGGTGGAAATATTTACATAACAGACATTGGTAAATGTTATATATCATATGTTTTCTTTGGCTTTGTTTTTGTAAGGCTCGTTTACAGACACATCATTGGTTCCTGGACCAAATATGAGAGTACTTCAAAAAGTTCATGGAAATTTTTGATTAAAAGTTGTTTATTTTGATGCAAAAATGCTTTTAAATTTATGCACCATCTTTTCATGATACACATTTTCCATGAACTCTTTGAAGATCTCTAGTTAAAGCTTAAAACACTATATACTTAATCCATTAGAGGAATCTAAGGTTTTTATTTCATTTTATCATTCAACATTATCTGACTTAGCAAACATTAAGCTCATGAATAAATACATGAAATGCTGTGTTCATTTAAGTCTATAAGCATTCAAACAAACAAAACTAGACTGTTACATTATAAAAAATACATAAATTTTGGGGATATGCACTCAATCACAGTTGCCTGTATCCCACAATTTTCTTGTTAAAGAACTAGAAAAAGCAGAGACAAATATAGCACAGTAGCAAAACATTTACCAATAAAATTTTAAGCACAAAAATGATAGGAAAATGTATATCATCATATATAGTTTGCCTTCATGATATTACTCAGGAACCCTAGACTCATAGGGCATCAAAGAAACCCCTGTACTATTGTCAAAGCAATACATAAGAGTTTATTTTTCTAAATTTTTCATCAAGAACTCTATGATTATTCTGTTTATTATTTACATCTCATTAAGTTTTATAATTGGACACCTAACTGATACATAGTAAAGACCCAACTAATGGAAAACAAAAACTATAGATGCATCAACCAACTTTCAAAATCATGCATCTGAAGTTTCTTCTGATTAGTTTTTGAAGATGAGCTTGCTAATAAATGACAAATTTGTTTACCTGAATTAAAACAAAGACATAACAGAGCTCTATAGATAAGCCTAACGCGTTTTGAAAACAGACTCTACAATGTAAGTGCTATATATGTAAATATAGAAACAAAGTGTAGAGAAATAAGATCAATTTAGCAAAAAGGAAAATTAAAACAAACCAAAAAAAAGACTAAAATAGTTGTTCTGGGCTGTCCGATTAGAAATGCCAAAATCTGGAAACAGATACGCTTTGTAGAGCCAATCATTCACTAACTTGATATCCTCTATGTATACCATAAGCCTAACATTCAAAGAAATATCAATTTTACTGGAAATTCTGTTCATAATCTCGTGATCATCAGTAACAAGTGTTAACATAGGCATCAGCCTAACCCAAACCATGTTTAAAAAAAAAAAAAGGAGTGGCAGGTGCTTGGATAGTTTGTGGAAACTTGTTTCAGTATCACAGCTTGCTTAAAAAAAAAAAGGATTTTTCAAGAGATATGAAAAAAAGGAAAAAGATTTACCTGCAAGTAAAAAATAAAGATATGCAAACAAGAATAATTTAAATATATGAATAAGTTTTGTAGTACTTTTTGTGAATTTTCACAGATTTTAATATGTAGACATATTTTGGTCAATTTTGTAATATGTCCTACTCTATTACTGTGTATATAATTTTTTTTGACAGGCAGAGTGGACAGTGAGAGAGAGAGACAGAGACAAAGGTCTTCCTTTTTGCCGTTGGTTCACCCTCCAATGGCCGCCGCAGCTGGCGCGCTGTGGCTGGCGCACCGCGCTGATCCGAAGGCAGGAGCCAGGTGCTTCTCTTGGTCTCCCATGGGGTGCAGGGCCCAAGCACTTGGGCCATCCTCCACTGCCTTCCTGGGCCACAAGCAGAGAGCTGGCCTGGAAGAGGGGCAACCGGGACAGAAGCTGGCGCCCCGACTGGGACTAGAACCCGGTGTGCCGGCGCCGCTAGGTGGAAGATTAGCCTATTGAGCCGCGGTGCCGGCCTGTGTATATAATTTTTAAAAATATTTTTGAACATATATCTTACATTGATCAAATGATACACAGAAAAGAGGGACCTGGGAATCAGCCCATTTTTATTTCCCATAATTTATAGTGGATTTGTTACAAAGAAATCAAATTTCATAGTTATGACATTTGTTTCTGAATATTAAATGTTAAATTTCTTATGCATATTGTGGAAGGATAGTTTACTTCTAAATGGTAAATATAATATAAAAGATTTGCTTATTTCAATTCATATATTCTGTAAAACAGTGAGTAATGCTAATATACATGTTTTAAGTCAACTATTAGGATAAAAAAAGTTGTAAATGCAAATAAAGCAATGAGGTTTTTGTTTGAGTAGTTCTTACGATGAATTTTCACACAAGTATGCTCAACTAATTCAAGATTCTAACAGACTAAACTTTGAAACTGTGCTTCACCAGTAATCACATTAAAAGCAAATTTGTTTGAAAGATACATGAATAGAAATGTGAAATTTCTGTCTTTATAATTGGGTATCAAATGAGTATGGATTGTATCACATTGCTAATTTCTCTTGCAAAGAAGGTAAAGCTTTAAGATATAAATACACACTTATCAATTACTTAGAAAACTTTTACTATAGTTTTTCTTTTTTTTAAAGATTTATTTTATTTTATTTTATTTGAAAGACAAGGTTACAGAGAGAGAGAGGAAGAGATCTTACATTCTCTGATTCAACCCCAAAATGGCCATATCGGCTGGGGCTGGGCCAGGCTGCAGCCAGGAGCCAGAAGCTTGTTTCGGGTCTCCCAAGGGGTGGTAGGGGCCCAAGGACTTGACCATCTTCCGCTGCTTTCCCAGGCACATTGGCAGAGAGCTGGATTGGAAGTGGAGCAGCCAGAACTCAGACTGGTGCCCATATGGTATGCCGTCATTGCAGGCAGAGGTTTAACCCGTTAAGCCACACCTGGCCTCTAATTTTTCTTTTTTATAGAATGTTTTATTTAGATAATTATTTATTTGAAAAGGGGAGAAGGGGGAGAGATGGGGGGAGAGAGGGAGAGAGAGAGAGCAAGAGCGCAAGAAACTATCTTCCATCCACTGGTTCACTTCCTAAGTGTCCACAACAACTGAAGCCAGAACACTGGAACTCCATCAGGTTTCCCCTTAGGCCATCATTTGCTGCCTCCCATGTACATTGATAGGAAGCTGCAGTGGAAGCAGAGTAGATGGAACTCCGACTGGCACTGATACAGAATGTTGTGTCGCAATCAGCAGCTTAACATGCTGTGCCACAATTCCTGCCTCTATTATGGTTTTATTGTGAATTAATATTTTGAAGCAAATAATACCCTTATTATGCAAAAGCATTTCTGCAAAAACAAACAGAATTGGGGCCTGCGGTGTGGCGTAGCAAGTGATGTCACCACCTGTGATGCCAGCATTTCCTTTGGGCACTGATTCATGTCCTGACTGCTTCACTTCTAATTCAGCTCCCTGCTAATGCACCTGGGAAAGCAGCAGAGGATGGCCCAAGTGTTTGGGTCCTTGCCACTCATGGGGCAGATCCGGATGAAGCTCCTGGATCCTGGCTTCAGCTTGACCCAGCCCTGGCTATTGTGGCCATAGGGGGAGTTAACCAGCATATGAAAGATCTCTCTCTCTTTCCCTCTCTGTCTGTCTGTCTCTCTCTGTGTAACTCTTTCAAATAAATAAATAAATATTTTAAAAATACCTGATGACTCTATAAAAACCCTTTTGCTATTCCTTTAAATTGATTTTTATCATTTTTCATTTTCCTATCAATCTCCAATGGAGATATATTTCTTACAGTTTCACCAATAAATTTTATCAAAGGACATTTGAATTAAATATGTCTCTTCCAATTTCCAGTAATCAAGATAGTTGAAAGTAGATATTTCTCTTAAACAGAAAATGATTTCCATTTTTTGGTAGCACTTTAACAAGCATATGATTGAATGTCAGATTTTAAAAAGCAATGTCAAGCTTCATTTGTGGCATTTCTGTCTTTTGAGAAGGTTGCATGTGAAATGGACTAATCAGAAATAATTAAAATGGCATTGCTTCAATAAGAACAATAAAATAATATTTGGATTAAGGTGAAGATAATTATTGTTTCTGATTCCACAACTAAAATCATCATCACCAATGAGGAAACTGTACTCATTAGTCCCATTCCTGGTGTCTTCACTTAAAATCTTCACAAACCTACCCAATGTTTCAAAAACTTCAACCAGAACGTAGTAGATTTTGTCTGAGTAATGATACCTACAAAAACTGAGCAAATGTAGTTTTGAAAAGCCATAAGCATGCATCCATTAAGAGTATTCTTCCATCACTTAAAAAAAAAGAAAAGAAAGAATAGAATTTCGAACTGCTTTTTGGTTTTTTAATAGACTTTCCTAAGTTGTGTATGAGGTCATGTTTTCTTAGTAACCATGTAGTTTCATAACCATAGGAAGCATATTCCACTTTTTAAATAATGTTCATGAGTAATTTCATTGTCAAAGATGACTCTAATTCCCAGTTACATTTTGGTCAAATACTCAAAAACAGGGCTCTGATCAGCTAGGAGAGGCTAACCCATTAACAGACACAATCTTTACAAGAAACAGACCTCTACTCGGCTATTGTTATAGATAGAGGATTGATTTTATTTTCCTTTCCTACATGGGTTATATTCCAAATTTTTTTCAGTGTTTTAGAAGCTCCTCAAAATGGCAATTATTTTTAAAATGGAGCGAAAATGTCAACAATGTCACATTTTCTCTACCTTCACTTCTTTTCTCTCCATGTCTATTTATTATTATTTTTAAAAAAAGATTTATCTATTTATTTGAAAGTCAGAGTCACACAGAGAGAGAAAGAGAAGCAGAGAGAGAAATCTTTCATTTGCTGGTTCACTTCCCAAATGGCCGCAATGGAAGGAGCTGTGCCGATCTGAAGCCAGGAGCCAGAAGCTTCTTCCAGGTCTGCCACATGGGTGCTGGGGCCCAAGGACTTGGGCCATCTTCTACTGCTTTGCCAGGCCATGGCAGAGAGCTGGATTGGAATTGGAGCAGCCAGGACTTGAATTGGCCCCCATATGAGATGCCGGCACTGCAAGCGGCGGCTTCACCTGCTACGCCACAGCCCCGGCCCCTGCTTATTTATTATTATCTTATCAATATTACAAGTCTCAGTTCAAATCTATCAACTACAATACCTTTCCTGATACCTATCTCATTTCTTCTCCAAGGTAGGTAAGCTCTCTCCCTCCCACAAATTCCTGTAATACTTGATGGCTTTCTTACATTATCTATCACAGTCTATCCTGTTAGTATAAGTTCAATGGGTACTATTTGCTTCACATTTAGTTGCGATGTTCCTAGAAATCATATAATATGTCTTATCAATTTTCCACATTTCCAATATAATGACATGTAAGAGTATGCTTGTTAAATAACAGGAGGAACAAAGGAAGAAATCAATGAATATTGCTATACTAACTATAGTCTTAGAATTTTACATACTCTTATATTACTTTTTCATTAAAAGAAAAAAATATTCCAAAGTGTAGTCCATGTGATACTTAGAAAAAGAGCAGAGAGGCCACATGTTCCAAACTAACAGGAAACAGGAGAAATTCTAAAATATCCTTTATGTTTACCTCAGTGGCCATAAGCAATTGAAAAAAAGATTTCTAATGATGATAATGATAATGTGATAAATTATGAAAGGTGGTTGTTTAATATTTCACAGGATTTAATATATATTTTATTTGCATAATCTCCAGATAGCCAGTGAATTAATTGGGATAGATCATTACTATGACATCCATTTTATAGTTGAAAGAACACATTGCAGTGGGTTAAGTGTCACATCAATGGTCATTTACCTAATAAGTGGCAAATCAGAATTGGAGCCCTAGTCCATCTGACCATATGGCCTATGTGATATAGCCTCTCAAAACTGCCTCTCAAACTCCAAAAAGATCCCCAGTGTTTATTTTGCTTCACCTCAGAAATGGGAATGGTTTTTGTACCCTCTTCTACTCTGTCATTAGTCTGGCCATGCATCCAACATACTGTACATATGAGTATAAGACAGGAAGAAAGAATTAAAAGTGAGTTATGTGGTCATGGAATGAAAAGAAACAAATAACAATAATAACAAAAGAAAACCTGACAGGCCTAGTCAGAAACCAAGCTCATCAATACTGTATACTTACCAACTGAGTCAATGAGCTGTGAGTTGCTAATGAAGATCCAGGGGGTTGGCTAATATTTTAGCAAGATTCACATGTAATTAACATCTTTGTCCTCTTGTAAATCATGATTCTTACCTTTATAACAGAGGCACCAGCTCTGGAAAGTGGACTGTGAATCTGGGCTGCAGCAGCCATGTTGGCAATAGTATTGAGATGGTTCATCTGATTCATTGCCATGGCAACTGATGCAGGAGGTAAGCTGACTGGAAGTAGGGGATGAGGCATCATCATAAATGGCAGATCCAGTCCTAAAAGAGACAGTACATGTTAAACTTGCTACAATGTGATGCTATGAAATCATTTTGTAAAAGTATCTAAATTCATTCCTTTTTGCTTTTTAAAAAGATGAAGTTTTTAATATCCTAGGATCTCTGTGCCACTAATAGTATATATGGGACTTTAGGCTGTTTAGTAATTTTTAAAATGTTCCCAATATCCATAGATTTTGAGTGTCTTGTTCTTGTTTCACTCTCAAAATATTTATGAGATGCGATTTTTTACCCATAAAACAAAAATATTGAAGCCAAACATCATTGTATTCAAAGAATGGGAAGTAACTTTCCTTTTCATCATTATAATATATTAATGTGTTGATAGATTTTGGTTTCACACTTTCTTTAAGGGAATTCATTGGTGTTTTGGCAAAGCAGGATGTATACTGTGCAAGCTTCAGAATTCCTGAGGAAAACAAGACTTGGAATATGCAACATTTTTTTCTGTATAGATCTAAGATGAATCCTCATAGCTCTAATTTGAAATCCTTGTCATAAAAACTAACTCACTGTTAAAATATCATCCTGCTTTCCAGATTAATGATAAATAGTAGTATTGCTCAATAATATCAAGAATTCCATTTGTTTGCTTATGCAAATTGAAATAATTTTCAGACATTTTCTATTTCTTAAGGCATTATCTCGCAAGTATTATCTACATTCCACTTGTAGTTGTCACACCAGATATGCCATCATGTGAAAGGTAACAAATTCAAATCATTGTCCACTTGCCCCTTATTAGGTTGTGGTTTGTAGGAGGTAACCTGTAATACATTTGAGCAGAGCTAGGAAAAGTTAACCCAACATTATGGATGTTAACATGATTATAAGTAAACCGTGGCACTTTAAAATGTATTTTAAACTCATGCATCTACAGTAACCTTGCCCTATTTTGGACATAAGCCCAGAAACCATTAGTCTTTCACAGATGCTCTAAAACAAGCTGGCCTATAACTTTTGTAAATTATCACAGACTATGGAAATTCTACAATGGACAACCTTTATGTTGGTCCCACACACAATTATCGAGTACTAATAACATCCCCTTTCCCCTTTGCCATCCTGTTACTTCTGTTTGTTTCCCCATCACAAAACAACAATGAATTTACAGAAAATATATTCAGAGATCCCCTAAATCTCCTTCCTCATGATAATAGTGGGAGTAATACAAAATTCAAAAAACATATTTTTAGGACAAAGATTTTCCCTCATTTTGTGGATTGGCTTTTAATTCTCTAGTATGCTTCACAGAGCAGTTTTTTAAAAGATTTATTTTACTTATTTGAAAGGTAGAGTTACAAAGAGAGAGAGAGAGAGAGAGAGAGAGAGACAGAGAGAGAGAGAATCTTCCATCTCACATGTTCACTCCCCAAATGGCCACAATGGCAAGGGCTGGGCCAGGCTGAAGCCAGGAGCCAAGAGCTTCTTCTGGATCTCCCTCATGGTGGCAGGAGCCCAAGGTCTTGGCCCATCTTTCACTGCTTTTAGCAGAAAGCTGGATTGTAAGTGGAGCAGCTGGGACTTGAACCAGCACCCATATGGGATGTCAATGTCACAAGCGGCAGCTTAAACCACAAGGCCACAGTGCTGGCCAATACTGTACAGTTTTTAATGTTAATGAAGTCCAGTTTTAATAGAGGCTGTAAGGAATAAGTGGTATTAATTTATGTGAGGTCATCTCATGATTTCAGCTATGATGCCAGATTTAAAACTGTTTAATAAGAAAGTGCAAAGGCATCATGATGCAATCAAACACACTGCCAGATAGGACAGATCTTACACACTAAAGTGATAATATCAATTAAAAGAGTCCTTAAGGGGCCAGCATTGTAGCTTAGTGGGTAAAGCCCCCGACTGCAATGCTGGCATCCCATATGGATGCCGGTTCATATCCTGGCTGCTCCACCTCCAATCCAGTTCCCTGCTAGTGGCCTGGAAAGCAGCAGAAGATAGTACAACTGCTTGGGCCTCTGCACCCATGTGGGAGACCTGGAGACCCTCCTGACTCCTGGCTTCAGTGTGGCCCAGCCGTGGCCATTGTGGCTATGTGGGGTGTGAACCAGCAGATGGAAGACTCTCTGTCTCCTGTTTCGCTTTCACTTTCTCCCCCCCCCCCATCTCTCTGTAACTCTTTCAAATAAAGAAATAATCCCTAACTAAAATCCCTAACATGAGTTACCAGTGTTTCTGATAAAGACAGCCACAAAATGCATAAGGATTGAAGTAACCCTAGACTCTTAACTTTTGCATAGAACTCAAGAAAGGGAACATTCTCTATACCCCTATGATTATATAACTCAGAGATTATCAGTAAAATACACATTTCCCTTATCAGTACTCATATATCACTTAGCATATCTAAATCCATTATAGGAGCAATTTGCCAGAACAAACAAGTCAACTATGAAACATTTTTCCCAAGACCATTAATTTATTAGAGAACTCTCAAAACAAATCTTACAGCACAGAATTTAAAATGGTCATCCCCACCCCTTTTACTTAATTTTATTTTATTTTAAAAATTTTATTGTAAAATGACAAATTCTAATTGTAAATATTTGTGATATTCAAAGTAATATATGTATGGGGGGAAGCCATTGTAATCCATAAGCTGTACTTTGGAAATTTATATTCATTAAATAAAAGTTAAAAAAAAAACAAAGTAATATATGTATGTAATGCAGAATGGTTAAGTCAAGCTGATTAATGTATCTGCCATCTCAAATACTCATTCTGAAAGACATTATGCTAAGTGAAATAAGCCAGGCAGAGAAAGACAAGTATGCATGATCTCACTTATACATGGAATCCACTCCCTCCTAAACTAGAAGTTTATCAGTTAGCCTTCCAAAATTACTCAGATACATATGCATGTTTATAGTTTACTCATCATATAGGTTATGCTATAATAATGAAATATTTCATATCATATATAAAATTAATCACTGTGTCTCTTTTAAAACCTTCACATTATGCTCAACATCATTGACCTAAATAGGTTTCTATCCAAGGCTCTCATTTACCACAAACCCAAGATAATCATAGATTTCAAATCTTCTTTGTATATACAGTGTTTTAGTCACAAATTTGTCAAATTGTAATATTAAAAGTAGCAATTGGTGCTTTCCTTTCACATTCAAATGCTTAAATAAGTCTTTGTTCAATTCATACTTCCCTTAACAGTGTAATAATCATTCCTCATTCTCCAAAGATTTTCAGCATCACCAAGACACCATCTGGCTATATCAAGAAATATGCCTACTTAAAGTCCAATTGACATGCAAACAAAATCAAACTACAAATGGAATTTAACAGCCCATTGAAGTTTTAAAATATAATTCATCAAACATTTCAAATGATCATGAAAAACTTAAAACTCACACTTTCAGATCATGAATAACTAACCATAATGAATAAATAATCATCACTTGACTATAATGCCTTAGACTCTAAGCTAATATTTACATTACAGGCTGCTTTAACATGGCCCCCACATGAGTTCCACATGCAAAGCATATGCAAATATGGAATTATGTAACTCAACCTTTTCCCAAAGCTTAAAACATCAAATTGAAAGCCATCAATAGTGTATAACATTCCAGCAATCTGGCTCACTTGCTCACATGCCAGATAATATACATCAAACTTTTAATAAAATAGAAATAAAGACAAACCCTTTTTTAAAAAAAAATCACAAAACAATGAATTATCTCTTTCTTGTCAACATAAAGGAAGCTAATATATGTATTTTTTCTAATACATCATGGTATTCTAATAACTTCTATCATGGCAACATCCCTAACCATGACATACACAAACTCCAGTGATCCTCTGATTATCCCATTGAATCCCACGTTAATTTCATTTCCAAGTCTTCTTAACCTTGCTTAATGTCTTGCCATTTCAACAGTGACTACCAGACACTAATCCTTTATATAACAATACCTGGTTTTCCTAGCTGGTTTTCCTTTGCCTTTTTTCCCAATTTCAAGACTTCCACTAACTTCTTACTGTCTACGGAATAAAATTCAAGCTACTGGATTTCATCCAAGATTATCTTTTTGATGTTGATATCTTATTATAGTCCCCTATGTATGTTCTGTTGCCCAACTAGAGTATTTACATTTCTTTACACATTTAATTCCCTTCAGCCTTCATTCATGTCAATGCCTCTCTCTGAAATCAACCTCTCTATCCCAATTCATTTGCTGTGGTAAAAGATCACTCTTGTTTAAAATTAACAGACTTTATTTTTAGACCAGTTTTCAGTTTACAGAAGAAAATGAACTGAAATTATAGAGAATTTCCTTTTATTGTACCTCCACTCGGCCAGCACACAATTGCCCTTATTTCATTACCTACATTAATGTGATATATTATTATACTTGGAAATCAATATTGTTACATTATTATTAACTACACTCTGTAGTTTAGAGCTCACTTTTTCTGTTGTATATACACAGCTGTGGGTTTGTATAAGTGCATATCATGTATGCACCATTATAGGATCACACAGAATGATTTCACTGTGTTAAAAATCCTCTGTACTATATGTATTCATCTCTCCTCACCCTCTAAATTCTGGCAAACACTAATTTTTTTTTTCACTAGCTCTATAGATTTGCTTTCCCTTAATGTGTTACAGTTGTAACCATACACTATTTAGGCTTTTCAGACAGGCATTTTTCACTTAGCTATATGTGCTTAAGGATCTCCTAAGTCTATTCAAGGTTTGATAGCTCATTTGTCTTGTTTTTTAAATTAATTAATTTTTATTTATTTGCATGCATTTCATAAATACAACTTTAGGAATATAGTGATTCTTCCCATGGTACCCACCCTCCCACCCACATTCCTACCCCTCTTCCTCTTTCCCCTCTTGTTCCTAGTCTTGTTTTTTACTAAGATCTATTTTCTTTAACTTTATACACAGAAGATTAACTCTATTCTAGGTAAAGAGTTCAACACTTTGTATGAGGGAGAAAAAGAAAAAGAAAGAAAAAACAAACAAACAACAACAACAACAACAACAAAAAAAAAAACAGAAAGAAAAAAGTGTTCCTTAACAGTCCAGACAAGGGCTGTTCAAAGTCATTGCATTTCTAAGGTAGTTTTTTTTTTAGAAACTTAATTATATTTAAAGAAGAACCCAAGAATGATACATCTTTTGAGAGTCCATGGTTTGAATGCACCACAGTTTATACAGTGACCAAATAAAATACACATTGTTTGCTTCTAATGTTTAATAGTTATCAATAAAGTTGCTATAAACTTTAGTTTGTGGCTCTTTTTGTGGATGAAAGATTTAAATTCATTTCGACGAATAGGAAAAACTATGCAAAGCTTTTAAGAAGGGGCCAACATGTCCTCTAAAGTGGTTGTAGCACTTTGTGTTCTCACAGTAATGAATTAAAAATCCCTGTTTCTCCAGATCATTGCAAGGAATTGGTGTTGATAGAGTTTTGTTGTTGTTTTTAACTATTCAGTGGGTGTATAGAGAAATCTCCTTGTTTTAATTTGCATTTTCCTAATGACATGATGTTGAATCATGTTTTTATATGCTTATTGCCATCTGTGTATCTTCTCCTGTATGACATTTTAGGTGGTTTTTTTTTTTCAATTTTTAACTGAGTTTTGTACATATTACTGTTGAGTTTTAAATGTTTTATATATATATATATGTAAGTATATATATATATATATAATCATTCCTTTCTATATTTCTGTTTGGCGAAGATTTTTCCCCATTCTATGGATTGTCTTTTCTTCTTGTTAACAATGTGGTACACAGCAATTTTTAACTTTAGGGAAGCCAAACCTATTTATTAGTTTTCTATTAAGGATCATGCTTTTGTTATTGTATCTAAAAATTCCTTGTCAAGCCAAGATAACCAAGATTTTCTCTGATGTTATCTTCTAGTACTTTTAGAGCTTTATAGTTTACATTTAGGTCATGACTCATTTTGAATTAATTTCTGTGACAGGCATAAAGTTTGTCAATAGGTAGA
The DNA here is from genome assembly GCF_964237555.1 of Oryctolagus cuniculus. NCBI lineage: Eukaryota > Metazoa > Chordata > Mammalia > Lagomorpha > Leporidae > Oryctolagus > Oryctolagus cuniculus. The sequence continues at coordinate 64,313,295 of NC_091453.1, forward strand.
TTACCATTTGTTCCAGTGTTGAAAAGACTATGATTGTTCCATTGAATTTCTCCTTCTTCAAATATTAACTACATTTGTGTGGGTCCATTTCTGCACCCTCTATTAGGTTCTACTAATCAATTTGTCTAATAATTCATGAAGTACGGCAATATAAGTCAAATGACTTTCTTTTTGCTTCTGTTGGCTGTTTGGGTTCTACCGCTTTCCATATAAATGGTAGAGTCAGTTTGCCAATATCCACAAAATAACTTCTCCAGATTTTGTTCTGGATTGCCTTGAATCTATAGATCAGGTAGGACAGTCCTCATAACATCTTAATTATACTGAATCTTCCTATCCATGAATGTTAAATATCTCCACTTATTAGGATAATGCTTGATATCTTTCAACATTTTGTAGTATTCTCTCTATATATCTAACACATATTTCACTAGGTTTATACCTAAGTATTTCCATTTTTGTTACTAATGTAACTAATGTTGTTTTTAATTTCAAACTGCACATGTTCATTGCTAATATCCAGTAAGCCAATTGATTATTGTATATTAATTTTGTATCCTGAAATCTAGCTATAATTCCTTACTAGTTCTTACTAGTTCTTACTAAGCTTTTTTGTGGAACCTTTGGGATTTTATTAAATAGAGTACTATATAATTTTTTTTTTTTCCACAGGCAGAGTTAGACAGTGAAAGAGAGAGAGACAAAGAGAAAGGTCTTCCTTTTTCCGTTGGTTCACCCCCCAAATAGCTGCTATGGCCGCCGGCGCTGCGCCGATCTGAAGCCACTAGCCAAGTGCTTCCTCCTGGTTTCCCATGCAGGTGCAGGGCCCAAGCACTTGGGCCATCCTCCACTGCACTCCCGGGCCACAGCAGAGAGCTGGACTGGAAAAGGAGCAACCCGGACAGAACCGGCACCCCGACCGGGACTAGAACCCGGTGTGCCGGCACCTCAGGCAGAAGATTAGCCAAGTGAGACGGGGTGCCAGCCGAGTGCTATATAATTTTTGAACAAACACAACTCATCTTTCTCAATTTATATAACATTTATTTCCAAGCATTGCCATATTGTATTGACTAGGAGTTCCAACACAATGATGAATAGAAGTGATGAGAGGGGCCATCCTTTCCTTATTCTTGATGTTAGGGGAAAAGCATATAATTTCTCACCATTAAGTACAATGTTAGCACCAAGTTTTTGTAGATGTTCTTTATCAACATGAAGCAGTTCCCCTATATTCCTATTCTTCTAAGGGTTTTCATCATGAATATGTGTAGTATCTTAGATGCTTTTTCTGAAGTTATTGTGAGAATCATATTGTCTTTCTTCTTTATATTGCTGATTGACAGATTACATCAGTTTAATTTTGAGGTTGAGTCAGTCTTGTATACCTGGAATAAATCCTACTTAATTATGCTATGTAATTTTTATGTATTATTGATTTCAAATTTTCAATATTTTGTTGAGGATTATTTTGTTCCATGATGTTCATGAAAGATATCAGTATATAGCTTCCTTTACTTGTGATGTCTTTATGTAGTTTTACCATTTGGGTAATGCTGATCTTGAAAATGAGCAAGAAACTCTCCTGTTTCTATCTTTAGGAAGACATTGTAGATAATTGGCATAATTTATTCCATAATGTTTGGTAGAATTAACCCATGAATCCATCTTGGCCTTGAGCTGTTTTCAAAAATTACTAATTACAGATTAAATTGCTTTTTGTAGTTTTTGTTTTTAAAATTTTTATTAATATAAAGAGAGCATATTTCATAGACTCAATTCTAAAAAGATAACCATACTTGCTTCTCACTTTCCTCCCTCCCTCAAACCCTCCCACTCTTTCATTCCTTTCTTTTTTCCCTTTAATTTTTTCAAGAACGTGCTTGTTTGGTATTTCATTTACACTTTTAAGAGCATAATGATACTTCCCACCATATCCCCCTCCCTTACTCACTTCTACTCTCCCTCTTTCTTCTTTTCTTCTTTTTAATTTTTACAGTGACATACTTTGAATTTTCTTTATAATCACAAGCTTAACCTTCCTACTAAATAATTCAATACATACTAAATAGAAAAGCCAGTTTTCCTCAAGGATAGGGACAAGGGCTATAAATAATAATCAAAATATCAAAATGCCAATTTTACTCATATATATTACATTTATATGATTTTACAGTTTATATATTTCTTCTTGAATTAGTATTCATAGGTTCTATCTTTCTAGAAATTGGCCCATCTAAGTAGGTTATCATATTTGGGGGCAACTATTCATGGTTTTTCTCTATTATCATTTTAATATATGTGATATCAATAATGATGATCATTTTATTTCTGATAATATTCTGTCTTCTTTCTTTTTCTTGGTTAGCCTAGATAGAATTTCATTGATCTTGCAAAGAAACAACTTTTGTTTTCAATGATTACCTAATTTGTTGTTTTCAATCTCATTGATTTCTGCACTAATCTTTATTATTTCTCCTCTTCTTTTCACTTTGGATATAATTTTCTCATGATTTTAGTTTTCTAAAGTAGACTCAAGTTACTGATTATATTCTTTTCTTCTTTTTAAAGTTTGTTGTATCTGTTGCATAAGAGGCTAAATTTTCCTCTAACTCTTGCTTCTGTTCCTCCCTACCCTCACCGCACTTATTTTTGCTGCTTTCTAGGGAGCTCATTTTAAATAGGGTCTGAGGATGGCAATTCTTTCAATTGCAAGCCCCTTTTATTATACAGAAGTCCTATCATGGTAGTTGTAAAATATGAGTGGAGAAGCATTCTATAATCTCAGTCCCTTAGTCCTTGGGCTGTGATTTTTATAACTACTTTTTCATCTTCCACCTTAGTTGAGATAGTAAGGTTCAAAGGGAATGGAGTTGTGTTTTTCCTTTCTCCCACATCAAAGATTAGAGAAGACAGGAATTTAGTATACCCCTTTATTCAGATCAGTCAGACTAGTAAAACCACATAGTTTAAGTTCTAGTAAAATAGCTTAAATTTGAGGGCAAGCACTTGTTAAAGAAATTAGAGCACTACGGACATATTTCAAATGGTTACTTTTCTTTACTCCCTGCCAGAAGCATGATGGGAAGTTTCCCAGATATTCATTCTGACAAGCTAGTAGGGCTCCCAGAGGTAGAACTCAAAAAAGAATCAGGACCCCACACCACTGGGACCTCAGGAGATTTTATCTCTCAGGTCCACAAAGAGTCTCCTGACATTACTCATTTTCCTTCGAGTGCTGCTATAAGGGTCCAGCTGTGATTTCTCCTGTAATTCTCCATCCTCTGCCTATCTCTCCTATTTTTGGTGTGATCTCGATGTCTGGAAGATCTAAAAAGAGTTGGTGATTTTCAGATGGTTCTGTTTTATTTTTCTTGTTGCATGCATGGAAGTAATGATTTCCAAGCTCTTCACATATCAGATTAGAAATCAGAAGTCCTCTAAATTGCCCTCCTTTATGACCTAAGTCTAATGTAATCAATCCCTTTTTAACTTCTCATAATATAAATTGTATAATTTTCTGGAATTTATTTTATTTGTCTCTGCTTAAAATTTCATGTCATATGGGACATTTTACCCTTGATATTAAAATCTATTAAAACAAGACATCATAATTTATTTATTCATAATGATGAATTTCATTATGATTTCGGGCATTATATTAATATGCTTCAAAATTCTTCTGCTGCCTTAATCTTATGGTCTAATGGGAGAATTAAAGCCTTAGGGAAAGGAGGACTGGAACTCTTGTCCCATATTTCTTGTTTGTTAGAAAAACATGTTAGTCAAAAAATATACAAGATCCGCTTTGCTACAGAAAGACTTCTGATTCCTTGAAATCCCTGAAAGGATCTCCTAAATGGATGTCTATGCATTGACTGCATTTTGATTACTATGTAACAATAATTGTTATAGTTTCTATAGTACCACTTGTAATTCACTGTTAATAGATTTTCCTTCATTGTTTTTAGCCCTTACAATAATCTTCAGTATGTGAAATTTTAATCCCTACTTTGCAACTCTAGAAAGCAAGACTTGGAAAAGTTAAATGATTTCTCTAAGGTCAAACAGGGATATGAAACTAAATCAAAAGATGAGGAATTGAAACCCAAGTTTAAATGAATCTAGCCAACATTCTTAACTCCTTGGTTACCCACCCTCCTGTATACCTCTACTCTGCTTCATGGTATCACAAGCTACCTCCACGCTATAAATTACACACTTTTAAATGAGTCCCTCTTGACCCACCCCTTTTGATTTGAAAATTTCAAACTTTATTATTTAATAAACCAGGCCTGGCCAATCTGAGGCATCTTCCATGTCTTAGAAGACAATTTTTTAGCATGCCCACTCTGAGGAGAACAGTATACTTACTATTGGTTAGCAGGTGGTTCTGCTGCAGTGGATTGAGGGTAGGAGCACCCCCAAGGCCTGGCTGACCAGCCAGAGTTGCATGTGCAATTCCATGCTGGGTTCCAGGAGCAGCAAGAGGAGACTGCATCTTTTCTTTATCCCAGGAAGATTCACTTCCACCTGAAAAATATTCATATGATCAGACAGCAATTTATCTACTTTTTGTGAGAAAGTTTCTTCAATTCTCTTTGTTTATGGTTGTAACCATTAATATTACCTCTTAGAAAATTTTTATTGAACATGGTATCTCATTTTTATGAATATTTCAAAGTCTTTCAGTATTCTAGCTTATTTAAGCTACTTCTGAGAACGCTAAAGCATTCCAACTAATGATATAGGCCTTCGACTCAGTAGTGTCAACAAACCTGCAATCACAATGAATAGCTTTTGAAGCATTTATATGTTGAAGGCCATTAAATACTACAACCAAAACTCTAACATGCATAGTCTGTATTTTACTGACACTTTTTAGTTTAAAGAAGAACAGATGTTGTTCCTTCAAAACCAACAAACTCACATATTAAGAGCATGATAACATGTGAAAATGCATGATGAGAAACAGAATGATCACTTATTTTCTTCTAAGATACAGCCCTCAAGGAAGCAAATCTACTCATACACAGCAGGCTTTTGAATAAAATAAGCTGGGGGACCAGCGTTGTGGTGCAGCTGGTAAGCCACAACCTGCAACATTGACATTTCTGCTGCTCCTTTTCTAATCCAGCACCCTGCTAATGTGTATGGGAAAGCAGCAGAAGATGCCCCCAGTCCTTGGTACCCTGCATCCACATGGACGTGCGAAACCCGGATGGAGTTCCAGGCACCCAGTTTCAGTCTAGCCCTCGGTCTCTGTAACTCTGCCTTACAAATAAATAAATCTTAAAGAAAAATATAAGCTGGATAAAAGATGAAAACATGGTTTCCAATTTGAAATCTTGTTTTGTTTTTGTCATCCACGCTAGAGAGTGAACTAAGGTGTGCACAAATGCAAGTTACTATATTATCATGATCTACAGTGATACATCTGTTTCATCTGTCACTTAGCATACACCATACTATGGCTTAAAACCATATAGACACTAACCAAAGAATGATTGCCAAGGTATTCTTTTAAGGTGACTATTTTAAACAGATGGGTGGGGTGCAGGTGGGTGTTTGGCCTAGCAGTTAAGATGCTGGTTAAGACACCTGCATCCCATATCAGAATAGCTAGCTCTGGATGTTGATTCCAGCTTCCTGAAAATCCAGACACTAGGAAGTAGCAGTAATGGCTCAAATAATTTGGTTCTTGCCACCTACATGGGAGACCCGGATGGAATTCTTGGCTTCTGACTTTAATTCAGCTGCGGTAGGCATTTGGGGAGTGAACTGGCAGAAAGAAGCATATTCTCCCTCTCCTCCTCCCTCTCCCCTATCCTCTCCTTCCCTTTTGTCTCTCCTTTGGTCTCTTCCTCCTTCCTTCAATCCCTTCCTCCATCTTTCACCTCTTGAATAAATTAATAATAATAATACAACAAAAGTGTAATGCATAGAATTCCAATCATTGCAACAGTAGGTAGCTTGGTTTTAGAAAACAAAATGGTTGCATGCACAGTTCCACCACCTATTTGCTTGATGTGTTTCAGGGCTGAGTGGTTCTTACCATGTTAATGTCACAATCCCATGCAAACTGTGACATTAGCATCTTCAGCTAAGTGACACTATTCTATCTACTACCTAAATTTCTGATCCTATTTATGTTTGCTTTAGATCTGGGATACTTGGGTACTCTATAAAATATATACATTTATTGCTTTTAAAAAAGTAGGAAAAATCAATGTACTCTTGTTCACAACATTCAACATTGTATTTATTTTCACTTCTTTTAGTTCTCTCTCAGTCTTTGTTCTTATAGATGCCCATTTTCACATTGTAAATGCTCCATGTTTCCTTCCAGTGTCACAATTGAAAAGCATAATGGCTACATAGTGGTCTATTGAGTTAATTATTATAATTTATTAAATGCTGAACTTTCAACCCAGTGTTATAATACAGTGCATTAAGCCACCACCTGTGATGCCCACATCCCACATGAGTGCCCATTCAGGTTCCAACTGTTCCAACTTCTGATCCATCTCCCTCGATAACATGCCTGGGAACGCAGTAGTAGATGACACAAGTACTTGGGCCCCAGCCACCCACAAGGGAGATTTAGGTGGAATTATAGGCTCCTGGATTCAGCCTGGCCCAGCCCCAGCCATTTGGGGAGTGAACCAACAGATGGAAGATCTCTCTATCTCTCTCTCCCTCTCTCTGTAACTCTGTCTTTCAAATAAATAAAACAAATATTTTAAAAATAAATGTTGGGCATATGTTTTATTCAGATTTGTCACTATTACAAATTATATCATCACAAAAATATTCATTAAATTATTCCTTAAAATCGATCAATCCCCTGCAATGGGAATTCTGGGTCAATGGGGGAAAATTTTTTATATGTTTGTTTTCAAACACCACATTTCCAAAAGCCATTTTTAGAATAGTAGATTTTTTAGGGAAATGTTTTTAGGCAAAAATAGTAGTTCACACAAGATTTTAAATGTATTTATGCAAACTAATGTCTAGCATCTCTGAGAGAATTTTTTAAAATTTCCACTCATTTATTCACTCTTTTAAGAACAATTATTTATTTATTTAATTTTAAGAGCAAAGTGACGGAGAGGGAGAGGGAGAGGGAGAGGGAGAGGGAGAGAGAGAGAGAGAGAGAGGGAGAGGGAGGGAGAGAGAGAGGGAGAGGGAGGGAGAGGGAGAGGGAGGGAGAGGGAGAGGGAGGGAGAGGGAGAGGGAGAGGGAGGGAGAGGGAGAGAGAGGGGGAGAGAGAGAGAGGGAGGGGGGAGAGAGAGAGAGAGAGAGATTTCCATCTGCTCATTCATTCCCCAGATGGTTGACCGCTTGTTCACTCCCCAGGGCTTCTCCAAGCTGAAGCCAGAAGCCATAAACTTTATCCGGGTCTCCAACATGTGAAGCAGGGACCTAAGAATTTGGGCCATCTTCTGCTGCTTTCTCAAGTGCATTATCAGCGAGCTGGATCAGAAATGGAGCAGAGAATACTCAAACTGGTTATTTGATATGGGATGCCAGTGTTGCAAGTGGTGGTTCAAACTTCTGTGCCACAATGCTGGGTCCCATCCCCTCATCCACTCTTCTCTCAGGACTGGGAATCTACCTCTTCTTCAGGACTCTTTCAAGCTCCTTTACAGCAAACATTAATCTCTAATGCAAAAGTGGAAGTCTTCAGTCTCAAGCTAAGTGAGTTCAGATAAGGAAACATCAGGATCCCCACTAGTATGTAAAGGCTAAGGGGTACCTAGCCCTATTTGTATGGACAAAGATTTTTCCAATTAAATGAGGGGAGAAATATCTAGCTAGATGTACAGCTCCTGTTATAAGCATTCAGTTAACAAGTTAAGAATAGGAAATTTGATTTAATTTGGCTTAATGGACCAGAAATTATTCCCTTGATCATGTTGAGGTTTGGTATGTTCATTGAGAACATGCAAAACTCCTGTGATTACATAAATTGTTCTCTTTTTATCCCGATACATACTGTTGTACAGTCACTGCCTGTGAACAGAGAAGTAATTTATGGTTGGTGCATTGACATAATTTAACATTCACAACTTTGAAATTCCAATTAAAATCAATAAGACATTGTTATGCTATAATAAAGAGAGATGGTGGGGAAGGGGTAGAATATTAGTGAATGATGAAAGTAACTACATTACAACACTGAGAATTCTTTATAGTAACACTGCCCCAAGAAACATGATTAATACCATAAAATGCAAAAATTTGAAGGATCAATTGCTGAGCAAAAACGGAACCACTCTATCATATTAGCAGTATGTTCAAGAAATGAATTACCTCACCATTATAGAACTACAATTTGTAAAATGATGAGCAAAACATTGACAAGTAAAGGTATGTTTGGAAGACATTAAACTATAGCATATGATATTAAAATGGTATTGCACTATCAGGGCAGCACAGCATATAGCAATACTAGAGCTAAGACCATGTCAATTTTTGTTTTATAAATTGAAAACCTTTTAGTCCACATTCAATATTAAATGGAACATTAAGCATTAGTCTAATGTTTTATACATAATACATGCCAAACAAAACTGAATCACGATATTTTAAAAACCTCATTAAAGGATTCTAAAGTGTTTCTGTGTGTACTTTCATGAGAATTTTGGATGAACTTTTTACAACTCTCATCTTTTTAAACTGCTGTGCTAATGAAAGAGCAAATGTGGTTTTATCCTGTTTCCATCTTCACTGAGAAAACATATAAGATTCTGTTCTTGAGGTGGGCATTTGGCCTGTTAGGATGCATACATTCTATATCAGAGTGCCTGTGTTCTAGTCCAGCTCCAGCCTCCAATTCCAATTCCCTACTAATACAGATCCTGGGAGGCAACAGCGATGGCTCAATTAGTTGAGTCCAGGTCACACACATAGGAAGCCTGAATTGGGTGCCCAGATCCTGGCTTCAGCTCCCCAACTGTTGTGGGCATTTGGGGAATGAACCAAAAGATGGGGGTTCTCTCCCTCTCTCTCTCTCTCTCTCCCCTTCTAAAATAATAAAAGAATTAAAATTATAAATTTAATTATCCTACTCTCTAAAGGTATGTATACGAAGCAAATGACCAAGGACGCTATAGCTATTTGATATTTGGACTAGGAAGTATTCATGCTCTGGATATTTATCTTTGTTGACCTAAAATTATTTTTAAGTGTATGGAAACTGACTTATGACTCAATATAGAGCGTTTGGTGGCCCTAACTTTGCATCATCCTATTGACTTTTCTGACAATGAATAGTATCCACTGCCATTAAAGACAGCAAAGTACTTTCACTAATCTATCCTAAAGGCAGCCTTTAAAAAAAGACTTGGGTATTTACATTTTTGTCCTTTGTATCTACTGACCTACCAGCTAATATATCTCTTACTGTATCATTTTGCTAGGGTTTCCATAAGAAAATGCCATATACAGGGTTGCCAAAAACCAAAATGTATTTTGTCACAGTTCTTGGGGTTAGTAATCCAAGAGATCAAGGTTTTGGCAGACTTGTTTTCTCTGAACCCTTGGTCTTTGCCCTGTGAAAGTTCATATCTCTTTGTGTATTCAAATTCTCTTTTCTTATGAGGGCTACATTTTAACTTAATCACCCTCCTTAATCACCCTCCAAATATTCCCAAGTAACTGAGGGTTAGGGATTCATATATGAATTTTACAGGAACATAAATCAGCTCATATTCCTAGAATAGGTACTGTCCACTAAACTAGACCAAACTAACTCTAGGAGCAATTTCTTCCAATAAAGAGGGGAGGAACTGGATAGCATTCTTAATAATGAATATCAAAGAGGCCCAGCAGGTAGTGGGTTTGGGAAAACAGAGAAGCTTTATTTAATCTCTCCTACTTGAAACTTAATAGTAAGTATAAACCTTACTCAATGCCGTTATATATATATATATATATATATATATATATATATATATAAAGATAATGTGGAAAACGCAGAAAATCCTCAAGAATTTAAAAAATGAGTTGAACTTTTTTAATGATTTATTTATTTGTTGGAAAGTCAGATTTACAGAGAGAGAAGGAGAGACACAGAGAAAAGCGTCTTCTACCTGCTGGTTTACTCCCTAAGTGGCAGCAATGGTCAGCACTGAGCCAGGTTGAAGCCAGATGCCATGAGTTTCAACCAGGTCTCCCACTTGAGTGGCAGGGGCTCAATCACTTGGGCTATCTTCTGCTGCTTTTCCTAGTTCATTAGCTTGGAGCTGGATCAGAACTCGAACAGTGTCTACATGGGATGCTGCATCACAGTCAGCGGCTCTACCCACTATACGACAATGTGGGCTCCAAGTAGAGTTTTTTATATTAACTTCTTATCAGCATTTTAGATCAATGTTTAGTGAAATTAAAGCCACAAAATAAACATATTTAACAACAAATAATATAATATTATACAGTTACCACATTAAGACTGTAGGCAATTAATTTGTTAGATCCCAACTTTATCAATGAGAAAGCTAGAGAGAATTATATTTTCGTAAGCCCCTATTTAGCAAGAATATATATTCTAAATTAGAATAAGTGTAAGAAAAATGAAGTGATGAACTATGGTGAAATATATATTTGACAAAATACGTGATAAATTTTTATTGCCTTAATTTAAAATCTTAAGTTTTCAGGTTGGCTTAATTTTACTGCTATTTTTCTTTATTGTATTATTGGCCAGAAGGCAGAGATCTCTGAATTATGAAATCCTAATAATTTTAAAAAGTGGAATTTCTGGGACTGGCACAGTGGCACAGCGGGTTAAAGCCCTGGCCTGAAGCGCCAGCATCCCACGTGGGTGCCAGTTCTCTTCCGATCCAGCTCTGTGCTATGGCCTGAGATAGCAGAAGATGGCCCGAGTGCTTGGGCCCCTGCACCCATGAGGGAGACCCGAAGAAGCTCTTGGCGCCTGGCTTCAGATCGGCACAGCTCCATCCACTGGAGTGAACCAGCAGATGGAAGACCTCTCTCTCTGTCTGTACCTCTACCTGTAACTCTTTCAAATAAATAACATAAATTTTAAAAAAATGGAATTTCTGAGATGGAAGCAACATTTATACCCATTAATATTTTTAAAAGGAGCAGGAAAATACTATGGGAAATTTTAATTGCCCAAAATTTTGCCTAAAACTCCTCCAAACTCTGATCTTCTGAAACATCAAATACCAGAATGCTTATTATAGTCAGCTTTGTGAAAGGCAGTGACAAATATTGTGGTATATTTCAAACAAATTAGCATCAGCCCAACAAAACACCAAAGTATTTCAAACAGACATAAAAGAAATCCATCAATTAAGTTCTAAAAACAATCAAATATCCTTCTTAACCTTAGCATTCCAATTGTACAAGCCTACTGATCCTCACTTCTTAATAACTTTTCTGTGAAGAAGGAGTGAGTAGACCCAATAAAACATTGACTGTAATCACAATGATGGGTATCAGGATAATTTAGGAATCAATCTTCATCATCTATCCAAAGAAGTTAATGGCCCTCTTTTTAAATGTGTAAGCTACAATTTTGGTGGGTTTGAATCTCTGAGACTACTAGGTTTAAGTGAATCATACACAAGAGTTTTATATTTTAAAAGTGTTTTTTCTGAACTCACATTCAATGTGTCTTTTAAAGTTTCTATATAGTAGGAATCGCTATTATCAGTTAGAAAGTATAAATTTAAAAGCCACATGTTATGAAACAATATTAAGTAATTATCAAGGGGCCATCACCGTGGCTCGCTTGGTTAATCCTCCGCTTGCAGCGCTGGCATCCCATATGGGCGCCAAGTTCTAGTCCCAGTTGCTCCTCTTCCAGTCCAGCTCTCTGCTGTGGCCCGGGAAGGCAGTGGAGGATGGCCCAGGAGCTTGGGCTCTGCACCTGCATGGGAGACCAGGAGGAAGCACCTGGTTCCTGGCTTCAGATCGGTGCAGTGCGATGGCCGTAGTGGCCATTTGGGGGTGAACCAACGGAAGGAAGACCTTTCTCTCTGTCTCTCTCTCTCACTGTCTAACTCTGCCTGTTTAATTAAAAAAAAGTAATTATCAAATTCAATAGTACAAGCTTGGGAGCAGGTGTTTGGTGCAGCAATTAACATGCCACTTGGGACACCCACTTCCCATATCAGGGAACCTGGGTTTGAGTCCTGGCTCTTCCATGTTCTATCCAGCTTTCTGCTAATGGGAAGCAGCTCATGCTGGCTCAAGTTCTTGGGACTCTGCCATCCACATGAAAGACTCAGATTAAGTTCGAGGCTCCTGTTTGTGGCCTCAGTAGTCTGGCTGTTGCAGGCATTTGGAGAGGGAACCCAGTGGGTGGAAGATCTGACTCTGTCTCTATCTCTTCCTTTCAAATGAAATCTAAGCATTTTTAAAGTACAGGCTTGGATATGAAAAAATGTAAATGTTTATAATTAACTGTCCTTACTTTGAGTCTTTTGTAGCTACAATAAGACACATCAATCAGATTATTTGAAAATATTGATCTAAATTGATCATGTTTCTAGTCATCTTACATACATAAGACAAAGAGTAAGAAGCCAAATGGGAAGCAGTCTATGTAACATATGGCCTGAATCAAGCTTCTTGTATCAATCAAATAACACTCTGTTAGCTAGAAGCCTAGATTAATGCAAAGTTTGATGAGCTCAAATAGCATATTGAGGGTTACACTAAAATACATATTTTTAAATTCATAATCAATTAATAACTTCATTGTTTTTTTCTAAATAATATGTATGTTTGGTGGATATACACGCACTGATACACATTCAAGGTCCAATACGCTCTAAAATTCTAACATGAATGGAAAACTAAGGGTGTGTGTGCAGACCTGCTGTTACATTCCACAAACTTTGTCATATTTGCTTTTGTTTTTCCTATATGTATTCACAAAATAGGATATTTAGCTACTATTCTGATTGGTCCAGATCAGTAATGCATAATTTCAGGAATTTAAACTGATAATGGTATAAAATGGATTAACAATTAAGCATCTGAAAAGGTTGAAGTGGTCTTTTAACCAGTTTGTCTTCTCTTTCACTTTGAAACATTGCCCAGGAACAGCCACATCCTAGGGCAAGTGGGCTAGGAGTGTCAAGTTTAATCAGAGGTGCAACATTTGTTCATTGATGAGCTTCTAGCACTGCATTCTCCAGTACAGTTGCCATTAGTAACATATGATTATTTAAATTTACATTTTGATTAACTAAAATAGAGAAAAATGAAAAATGCAGCTCATTAGTTGTATTGATCATGTTTCAAGTGGTCAAAGGTTACATACAGTTAGTGAATAGTATATTGGAAAGGGCAAATATTTATCATTTCCTTCGTTGCTTGAAGTTGTCTTAGTCTAGAATACAAGTAGTCAGAGGTCAGTTTGTATAAAACATTGTAAAACACAGAGATATCTCCACCATTTTTAATTCAATACATCAAAAACTAAGTTGAACATCATTCAGTGCAACATATATTGTTCCTTTGTACTCTCTATGTATTAGTGGCATACACTAATTGTTTCAACTGGAAAATTTTATGTCTACTATATGTCAGGTGCTATTCCCAGGTACTAAGAGTACAGAGATAAAAGACAAGAGCCCTTGCTCTCAAAAATTTCTCAATTTAATAAGTGTCCCTGTCATCTCTTTACTCTTCACTTCCAGGTAAAGTGGCAAAAATCTCTGAGGTTGATTTTATATTGCCTTTCTTCCATTCCTACCTGCACTGCCTTCAATTGGACCCTATTATACTCTCACCCTATCTCAAGAGCCTCTGAACTGGCTTTTCCTACTACTAGGCTCTTCTCTTCCGATTAGCCCTTGTTACTGCTGCCAAAACATGCTCTAAAAAAAGAATGGAGTTGGAGGAACAAAAATAACAATTGGATCGTAAGAGGAACATTGAGCATAACGGTAACCAGAAAGCAACAAAGGAATATGCTGATTCCATAACCAAACTGTTTACAAAAACATAAACACTACTCAAAGGATTCCAGGAAGTGTGCTAACTCTAGTGGATGGGCCTATATGCTCCAGAACTGTTGCTTCAATGTATCGTTATCACTCTAATAGGAAAAACTTCCAAATTAAAAAAAAAAAAAACAGCTCTGCAATTTTATCAACACCATCTCCAGCGATCTAGACTCAGATCCAAACCTTTCAAAAATTAAGTGAATACATTTTTTCTGTATTTAATAGGAACTCCTGGCATAAAAGTATACTTAATAGTTAAGAATTAAATATTCACCACAGGCTTACACAAATAAATTGCACCTGACTTACATCTTTCTAAGAATTAGGCTGACATATTTAACTAACTAAATGTAAAATTCAAACAAAGTCCCTGTACGTTTGTTTCTAAATTAAAATGTTACAAGATGTAAGTATTCCCTGCATGCCACTTTAAGGCACAGTGGCTAAAACCTGAACATCACATTATTGAGTTTCAAAGATTAGTTTAGATGTATAGGGAATTAAATCACAGGTAATGAAGGCACAGTGCTCTCCTATATGACCTGCTGAGTGTGATGACAAGGTTGGAGAAACTCCTGCAAACTGTTAGTTTTCATAACTTGAAAAAGATCAGTTAAAATAAATTTTTCTCTGGACACAGGAAGAAAATGGAGTTTTCCCTGATATTACTTTGCAATTCCAAATGATAAACTTATCTTAATCACTCTCCTGTGAACCCCACAGATTTTAAAATAGTCCTTGTATTTATCTTGGTTTTATGTTGTGTTTCGTGGAAAAGATTTTTTTAAATCCTTCAATTCCATATAATCTATATGCTGTGGCTAGTACAGAAGACTTTGTGTGTTATGAGAAATTGTTTTTTGAAGCTTTAATTCATTTCTTGTTAATATTATAAGTTAAAGGATTCTTAAAAACTAATATAAGTTCAGTTCAAGCCAGTAACAGCATTTTCTTATCTGAATTTGAGTTCCTACTGTCATCCTTAAAAGCTTGTGGTCTGTCTAAATGACAAACATATTATCAAGTCACTTTGCAGTCAATACTCATATAATGACACCATCTATCTTTTCCCCTCTTTTGTCATATTTATGAAATATTGAATGTAAACTGCTGAGAATACATGCTAAGGACTTAATATAAGGAGCACGTTTCTAGAATTCATAAACTGTGACACAACTCTTGTGAACTATATCTAAAATTGGAGATAACTGCAGTAAGGTTCATGTACTCCCAGAAAACATAAAAGATGACCTATGAAGATAAAGAAAAACTAGAATTTCAAATTCTACTTAAATGTTAACTAAAATATAACTAAAATATTTTGTTTCAATAACTTTTAAGATGATGATCACATTGATATCATCACCAGTCAAGTATTAGAGGAATCTGTAAGGAAGAGTGGGGGTTCTCAGCAGGGCAAGTGGCTGGCCATTGACAGCCACTACCTTTCATTTACTCTGATCTCATTGTGATATGTTTTATGTATGCCCAGTTGACTGGATTTATAGGCAAAGTAATTTGTTTTTAACTAAACTAGCTCTTACTAAGTAGGCAATGCCACACAACACAACACAACACAATGTCATTTGAATGTAATAATGCAAGCACAGGAGAATAGCAATAAAATAACAGCTAACACTTCTACTCCTTCATTAAGTGTAAAAATATTGTAAAGGCCATCACATTTAACTATTAGTAACATTGCTGCTATTGACATTAATAATATATTTTTAAGATTCAATTTCGGCCGGCGCCGAGGCTCACTAGGCTAATCCTCCGCCTAGCGGCGCCGGCACACCGGGTTCTAGTCCCGGTCGGGGCGCCGGATTCTGTCCCGGTTGCCCCTCTTCCAGGCCAGCTCTCTGCTGTGGCCAGGGAGTGCAGTGGAGGATGGCCCAGGTGCTTGGGCCCTGCACCCCATGGGAGACCAGGAAAAGCACCTGGCTCCTGGCTCCTGCCATCGGATCAGCGCGGTGCGCCGGCCGCAGCGCGCCAGCCGCGGCGGCCATTGGAGGGTGAACCAACGGCAAAAGGAAGATCTTTCTCTCTGTCTCTCTCTCTCACTGTCCACTCTGCCTGTCAAAAAAAAAAAAAAAAAGATTCAATTTCATTAACAAAGTACTTTAGTTAAAATCTTGTTTGTAATCTTGGTCTCACCATTTAACATGTATCTTGTGTACATGTTAGAAGTAGACATACATAGCTCAGAATTCAACTTATGCTTAGTAAGGGAATATTCTCATCACATACACGGTGGAGTGCACAAAGAAAATGTTTCAGAAAACTTCCTTAACGGCAAAAATAATAATAAAGGGGAACACTAATTTTTTCACAATCACATTCAATCAAATACACATTCATAATATTACATCTTTATAACCCTCAATTTTCATCTGGTTACTCATTACATCTATGTTCTACAAACCCAGCAATACCCGTATTTAGGAACTATTTTAAGTACCTTGACCAATTAATTTGACCAGTTAAGTCAGGCTTTTGAAGCTAAAGAAAGGACTAGACTGTTCATGCAGCATTAAGCAGAATAGTTCATCTTTTCTGTTTGTCCCCTTGAGAGACATAATATATAACAAGTATTAATACTTTCCTATCAGCATAATCCTTACAAATATAAAAAATTATTTAGAGGAACTAGAAAGTGGTCTCAAATCAATAGAATTAACTTTGCCCCATAAGTTGAAAGGAGGCCATTAGGTCTTTTGTAGCAAGTCATGAGTTAATTATTACAAAACAAATTTTCTTGTTGGAATTTCAGCATGTGTCTTTGTACATCTTAAGTGGTTAGGCTAAAGTAATCTTACTGACTGGCAGCTGTCAACCAACAAAGGTCTATGAGATAATGTGGTAGGTAGAAACAGAAGCAAAATAGAGAAGGAAGGATTGTACCCTCCCCCAAATCATAATAGCATAGTAAAAAGAACATTAGACAGACTTGGGATTTAATTCTGTATCCTCTACTTATTATTCATGGACTTTAAAATAGATACAAAAGCTCTATGAGGCTCAATTTCTTTATATCTAATATGTGCATTCTATCTACTTATGGTTATAAGGATTAAATGAGATACAACATATAAAACGCTTATCACAATATTTAGACATATTAACCATGAAACAAATGTTGGTGATTATAATTTAAATTATTTTGGAATATAAAAGGTAAACTAAAATAGTTTTGGTTGTTAATTCCATTGTTTTATCTATAGGCTAAATATCTGTTTAACATCACCACTAACAAGATGAAAAAGATGACTAGCGACATCAAAAACTAAATAAATAGTTCACAGAGGTAAAACTCCATTATTTCTGCAGTTGACACGTATATTTGCCTGGTCATATTCATTTTCACATGTTGCTTGCTCTTAAAGTAAATCGTATAATCAGGTATGTTAAAGCATTAAAAATGGAGAACTCTTGATAAGGCTTTACTGGGCTACTTCCAGCAATGTATCAAGTGGTTCAGCAGATGTAATTACTGCAACGCCTTGCCAAAGATTTAAAATATGCCCATTAATTCTGCAATTCCCAATCTGTCCATCAGTCAGTCATACTTAAAAAATATGCCTGTCACAATGTAGGTGAAAGAATATATTGATAATTATACAGTAAAATCCCTTTGAATATGTAAATGTAGACTGCAAACTTTTTAAAGTGACATATTAGCTAAATCAAACTTTTTCTCAGAAGCAGATTCAAGAATCAGATACTGTAAACAGTGGGCATATCAGAAAGTTTATTATCATACATATATCTCTATATACACATATATATTTATAAAACAACTTATTTTATTAAGGAGACTGAGTAAGAACTAAACAACTATGTAAAGCCTGGACTCTTCTTGGAAAACCAGAGGCAGATGACTGTTTTCTTTCTTTCAGTATAGAAGAGACAAGGATTGGCTAGCAGATAGTGGTTACTAAACGTAGGACTTCTTAAAAGAACCATAAAGCAAAGAAATATATTTAATAAGATGTAATAAATACTAAAATTAGTAGAGTGTTGATGTGAAGAATGGAGAATAATCTTGTCAAGAATTTCATATCACTCCGGAATGAATACAACATGTAAGAAATATCAGGAGACGAAAGAGGCAGGCAGACAATGTGTAAGTGCAAGGCACAAAGAAGAAAGGAGAATTTGGGCAGTAAAAAATAATTTTACCCAAATGAAGACAAAATCTTTTGAAGAAAACTCATAGAAAACTACAGAATTGGGCAAAATATCAAAAATTGAAATGTTAAGACAGAGACTAGGATAACCTTATAAAACACTGAAATCACTTCTAGATGGAAAAAAAGAGAAGATATGGGACATGGAAGAAACTAAAAAGGAATGGAGTAGATGAGAAATTAATAATTACTGGCTCAAAGTAACGAAACAAGAAAATCATGGACCTGAAAATAAACATGTTATGGTTCTGGGTTCTTAACACATATAGGTGTATGCCATGAAGCTTTCTCTTCTATTACAACTAAGCCTTATGAGTTGTTGCTGTTGGCATCAAAGAGATACATCAATGGACTATATCTTTGTGTTAAACTGCAATTATCAATTATGGGCCATAACTTAGACAAAGTTTAAAAGATGTTAAGTCTACTGTCTGTGGGAATCCCATTCATTGTACATTTAAAAATACATGCAAGAAAAATGTTCAAAACACAATTAGTACCTGATATTTGCCAAATATCATTCATCCAATCTTCACAACACCCCTATGTAACAGGTACTATAATCAGCAACATTTTATAGAGAAAGTGCAGGCTCATCAGGATTGAGTAATTAGTCCAAGCTCATACTGCTGATAAGGAATTACACGAAGAAAGGCTCTAGAAGGAATTGCTCACCCACGGTCCTCTACTTTTACTCATTTGAGGCATGTTGATTTAAGTACTGGTAACTGAGCTGTTGGTTGTGAATGTGCACTCTGTTTAAACTCTGAGGAACCAAATGAAGCTCTCCAGTGAAGGGAACCGAGAGTTTCAAAGACAGGCTTCCTGGACCAGACTGAGAGCTGTAGTAGGAAGATCTTTGAGCCATAAAGTGAGAAGGTCTTCAAAGAAAATCCTCCACTGTGTATGGCAAGAAAGGTATTTTCTAATCAGGTTCTTTTTTTTATTTAATAAATATACATTTACAAAGCACAACTTTTGCATTGTTGTGTCTTTTTCCCCCATAACCTCCCTCCCACCTGCAACCATCCCATCTCAGGTTCTTCTTTAAAAGCAATTTTTTAAAAGCACAGATGATTTGTGGCCACCTATGGGTAGTGTTTGCTCATCTTTTTTTTTTTTTTTTTGACAGGCAGAGTGGACAGTGAGAGAGAGAGACAGAGAGAAAGAGAGAAAGGTCTTCCTTTGCCGTTGGTTCACCCTCCAATGGCCACCGCGGCTGGCGCTCTGCAGCCGGCGCACTGCGCTGATCCGAAGGCAGGAGCCAGGTGCTTCTCCTGGTCTCCCATGGGGTGCAGCGCCCAAGCACTTGGGCCATCCTCCACTGCACTCCCTGGCCACAGCAGAGAGCTGGCCTGGAAAAGGGGCAACCGGGACAGAATCTGGTGCCCTGACCGGGACTAGAACCCGGTGTGCCGGCGCCGCTAGGCGGAGGATTAGCCTATTGTGCTGCGGCGCGCCGGCCTGCTCATCTTTTGAAAGTGATAAAAAGGATCAGAAAGGAAAAGGTAAAATTAAAAAAAAAAGAGTGGAAGAACAATGGCATTTCTCAGAAGCCAAGCACTGAAAGAGGGCTGAACATACAGTTTATGCCACAATGGAAAAGAATAATTTAAGTGGAAAAGGCAGCATTACTGCATCCAATGTGATTGTCAAAACTTATTTAATCATCAGAGAAAACTAAATGCCATGGGCTTAAAATAATGCAAATTTATTTAATTCACAATAAAATAAATTGCCATTAAGTAGAGAGAGTTTTATATAGCTTTTTCTTAATCTAAATTCCCAGCCCCCTCTTTAACCAGCTGGTATTATTTTTCAAGTGGTGCACTAAACAGATATTAGAAATAAGACTGTCTGCTTTTTCTTGACAAAAAAAAGGACACACATCCTTTCTGAAGTAGCAGTCTTTTGATATTATATTCTTACCATATTATAAAAAGGCAAATTCAAAAAATTATATCAAGCATGACAGAATGGAGTCAGATATATATACAGATTTAAGCATGTGAAAGGCATGGTCTCCACTCTCAGTAAACCAATGCTAGATAAAGAAATATCCTGTTATTAAACAAATAGAACTAATTCACTATAGATTCAAAAATTAAAATAAACTTATTGGTTGAGAAAGTCACTGAAATATTTAAAGAAGAAAGTAATGATTATAGTTAAGATATTCCCTATTTTCAAGTGATCAAGGAGAAGCATTATTGATTAGTTCTCCAAATGGACAATATACAAATATATAAAACTCAGGGTATTAAAAAAAGTGTCTGATAAGGTTTTGTGATTTCAGATTGGTCCTTTATATATCATTTTCTAAGAAAAAAATCAAACATTGCATTAAGGTATTTAATCCATCAATAGTTATTTGCAGATTTTTCTTAGATGCACACATTCACACAGGCAGATGTTTCCAAAATATGATTATATATTGTGCACTAGTGGCTAGATGATCCTTAGTGATCTTTTAGTAGCTTTAATTTTCATTTTTTTTTATTTTTTTTATTTTTTTTAAACTTTTATTTAATGAATATAAATTTCCAAAGTACGACTTATGGATTACAATGGCTTCCCCCGATACCGTCCCTCCCACCCACAACCCTCCCCTTTCCCACTCCCTCTCCCCTTCCATTCACATCAAGATTCATTTTCGATTATCTTAATATACAGAAGATCAGCTTAGTATACATTAAGTATGGATTTCAACAGTTTGCTCCCACACAGAAACATAAAGTGAAAAATAATAGATGATTTTTTAAATGATGATGAAATCAGATCAGACCTATTGTCATGTTTAATCCCAGTGAGAGTCAAGTTGGGAATTGATAATTTCTTTTTTTTTTTTTTTTACAGAGGATCAGTTTAGTATGCATTAAGTAAGGATTTCAACAGTTTGCACCCCCATAGAAACACAAAGTGAAATATATTGTTTGAGTACTCGTTATAGCATTAAATCTCAATGCACAGCACATTAAGGACAGAGATCCTACATGAGGAGTAAGTGTACAGTGACTCCTGTTGTTGACTTTACCAATTGACACTCCTGTCTATGGCATCAGTAATCTCCCCATGCTCTAGTCATGAGTTTCCAAGGCTATGGAAGCCCTCTGAGTTCTCCGACTCTTATCTTGTTTAGACAAGGTCATAGTCAAAGTGGAGGTTCTCTCCTCCCTTCAGAGAAAGGTACCTCCTTCTTTGATGACCTGTTCTTTCCACTGGGATCTCACTCACAGAGATCTTTTGCCAGAGTGTCTTGGCTTTCCATGCCTGAAATACTCTCATGGGCTTTTCAGCCAGATCCGAATGCCTTTAGGGCTGATTCTGAGGCCAGAGTGCTATTTAGGACATCTTCCATTCTATGAGTCTGCTGAGTATCTCACTTCCCATGTTGGATCACTCTTCCCTTTATTTACTCCATCGGTTAGCGTTAGCAGGTACTAGACTTGTCTATGTGCTCACTTTGACTCCCAGTCCCTCCACCATGACCAACTGTGAACTGAAATTGATCACCTGGAACAGTGAGATGGCATTGGTACATGCCACCTCGATGGGATTGAATTGGAATCCCCTGGTATGCTTCCAACTCCACCACTTGGGGCAAGTCAGCCTGAGCATGTCCCAAATTATACATCTCTTCCCTCTCCCATTCCCACTCCCATGTTCAACAGGGATCACATTTCAGTTAATTTTCAACACTTAAGAATAACTGTGCATCAATTACAGAACTAAATCAGTCATATTAAGTAGAACAGATAAAAAAATTTGAGAGGCTGAGAGAGATGGGAGAGAGACAGAGAAAAAGAGAGAAAGAGAGAGCGAGCTCATTCATTAGTTCACTCCCCAAATGCCTACAACAGCCAAGACTAGACCAGGCTGTAACTGAGTCAGAAACTCAATTCAGGGGCTGGCACTGTGGTGTAGTAAGTTAAGCCTCCACCTGCAGTGCAGGCCCTCCATATGGGCACCAGTTCAAGTCCTGGCTGCTCCACTTCCAATCCAGCTCCCTGCTAATGACCTAGGAAAGCAGTGGAGGATGGCCCAAGTGATTGGGTCCGTGCACTCATGTGGGAGACCTGGAAGAAGTTTCTAGCTCCTGGTTTGGGATCAGCCCAGCTCCAGCCATTTCAGATATTTGGGGAGTGACTCAGAAGATGGAAGACCTCTCTATCTCGCCCTCTCTCTCTGTAACTCCGCCTCTCAAGTGAACAAAGAAAAATCTTAAAAAGAAAGAAAGAAAGAAACTCAATCCAGGTCTCCAACATGAGTGGCGAGGACCATTACTTGAGCCATCATCTACTGTGTTTCAGGGTTTGCATTAGAAAGAAGCTGGAATCAGGAGCCAGAGCCAGGAATCGAAGTCAACCATTTTCATATGAGACATGAAAATCTTAACAGGTGTCTTAACTACTAAATGAAATGCCCACCACTTTTAACAAGTTCTAGTTTTTCAGCAGTAATTGTAATAGTTGTAATAGAGGAATATCATAATAAGGCTGGCAGTGCAGCAGAGGTAGCCAAAGACTTATAGCCAAAGAATGGCTAGTGTTTTGGCCAATTTATATGCTTTTGTTTCCAAGGCTGACAATCTGGCATGATTAACAAATTTGGAAAAAAAATACATTACCTCTACCTGGCATTAAGAGCAAAGTCTGTATGCTTAATTTTAAAATTAACTTTTTAAAGTTTTATAAAATAATACTGACTTCAAAGTTAGTAATATTGAAAATTATAGGAATCTTTTTTTTAACTTTTTTATTTAGTAAATATAAATTTCCAAACTACAGTTTATGGATTACAATGGCTTCCCCCGCATTATTTCCGTCCCATTCTCACCCCTCCCATCTCCAGCTCCCTTTCCTATTCCATTCACATCAAGATTCATTTTCAATTATCTTTATATACAGAAGATCGATTCAGTATATATTAAGTAAAGATTTCATCGGTTTGCACCCACACAGAAACGCAAAGTGTAAAATACTGTTTCACGTACTAGTTATAGCATTACTTCACATTGGACAACACATTAAGGACAGATCCCACATGAGAAGTAAGTACACAGTGACTCCTGTTGTTGACTTAACAATTTGACACTCTTGTTTATGGCGTCAGTAATCTCCCTAGGCTCTAGTCATGAGTTGCCAAGGCTATGGAAGCCTTTTGAGTTCGGTGACTTCGGTCTTATTCCGACAGGGTCATAGTCAAAGTGGAAGTTCTCTCCTCCCTTCAGAGAAAGGTACCTCCTTCTTTGATGGCCCTGTTCTTTCCACTGGGATCTCACTCGCAGAGATCTTTCATTTAGGTCTTCTTTTTTTTTTTTTTCCAGAGTGTCTTGGCTTTCCATGCCTAAAATACTCTCATGGGCTCTTCAGCCAGATCTGAATGCCTTAAGGGCTGATTCTGAGGCCAGAGTGCTATTTAGGACATCTGCCATTCTATGAGTCTGCTGTGTATCCCGCGTCCCATGATGGATCAATCTCTCCCTTTTTGATTCTATCAGTTAGTATTAGCAGACACTATTCGTGTTTGTGTGATCCCTTTGACTCTTAGACCTATCAGTGTGATCAATTGTGAACAGAAATTGATCACCTGGACTAGTGAGATGGCATTGGTACATGCCACCTTGATGGGATTGTATTGGAATCCCCTGGCACGATTCTAACTCCACCATTTGAGGCAAGTCTGATCTAGCATGTCCCAAGTTGTACATCCCCTCCCTCTCTTATTCCCACTCTTATATTTAACAGGGATCACTTCTCAGTTAAAATTTAAACACCTAAGAATAATTGTGTGTTAATTACAGAGTTCAACCAATAGTACTAGAACAAAAAAAATACTAAAAGGGATAAAGTATTACATTGTACATCAACAGTTTAAAGTTTGAATTTGTCTACAATGCTTTTGCATTAACTTGTCAATGGTAGTAATATATATTTTTCAGAAGTTTTAGAACATAAAACAGCACGGGCCTAATTTTTTTTTCTTTAAAGATTTTTATTTATTTATTTGGGAGTTAGAGTTGCAGACAGAGAGAGGCAGAGACAGCGAGAGAGATCTTTTATCTGCTGGATCGCTTCTCAAATGGCCGCAACTGTCAGAGCTGGGCTGATAGGAAGCCAGGAGCCAGGAGCTTCTTTCGAGTCTCCCATGAGGGTGCAGGGGCCCAGGCACTTGGGCCATCTTCTACTGCTTTCCCAGAACATCAGCAGAGAGCTGGATCAGAAGAAGAGCAGCTGAGACATGAACCAGCACACATGTAGGGTGCTGGCATGCTGGTGGGGGCTTCAACTATTATGCCACAGTGCCGACCCCGTGTGGATCTAATTTCTAAGTAAAAAATGTGATAACCTCTTGATGGATCTCTATGGGGTCAATTCACACAAATTTCCTAAACCATGCTACCACTGTACTATATAGAAAGCAATATAGAAAAAGCCACCCGCAGCGTGCCGGCCGTAGCGGCCGCTTGGTGGGTGAACCAACAGAAAAAGGAAGACCTTTCTGTCTCTCTCTCTCTATCTTACTCTGCCTGTCAAAAAAAAAAAAAAAATTAAGGAGTTTATAAGCAAGTTTGGAAAAAAAAACTAGAATTCATTATTTTCCAAGCTTAATTAATGATTCAGTTCATGTTTATTTCATAAGTCCAGATAATTCAGAAACATTTTATGAAGTATGAATTTTTAAATTATTGTAGGAACTGAGGAAAGAAGGAATATTTCTGGGATATAAGTTGGGTAGGAATATGTGGAAAAAAGAGAAAGATTTGGCATTGAGCTGCCCAGGTGTGCCCTAAAGAGAAAAGCAAGTCTCTCTCTATTAAAGGTAAAAGATAAATTCACAAGTTCGTTAAAAAAAAAAAAAACTGTTTACTTGATATTAAATTTACTGAGTTGGCCTATTTTACTAGCTTACATTTCTTTGTAAAGCTTGCTCTTATTGATTAATTGATTCATCTCTTTGCATTCTGTGTGAAAAAGCCCATAGATATTATGTTTCTGAATGGCAGTCATAAAACAAATTTATATAGTGATTTCTGCAAAATCACAAGGTTTGTCAATTGACTGAAATTATTTAAATTTCTATTATTGCTATTTCTACAAATGATACATAGTATGTTTTTAAAACTGTATATATGAAATGCATGAAATCTATTCCCTATAAAAAAGTAAATTCTTCTGTATTATCTTTGCTAAGTAAAAATTCATAACTATAAAGGTTTCAAACATTGTTTTCTCACCAATATGTTTGCTTTTTACTATTCTGTTTGTTTTTCAAGTATATCTCCAATTTGGCAATAGACAAAACAAATATTGGACACTCTGGCATTTGAAAATAAAAATAAATGATATTTTATCTTTGAATAAAGAACATGTATACCTTGCTTCAAATGGAATAGGCCATTTGTTATCATAAATATCACGGCATGAAAGAATTTCATGGTTTCAGTGCTCAGTGGGAATATCTCATCTAAAAATGGATTAATCTTTTGAGTTGATGTGAACACCTGTACCTTTGCATTTTTCTTTAAAATATGGGTTACATTTTTACCATGTACCACCTTGATTATCTTTTAAAAAAATATTAACAGCTTGCATCCTCATACCAATGCCCAGTTACAAATTCCAAATGTTTTGTCACATTTCTTGTGAGCAATGCCATCTGCCAGAGGTGGCATTTCATGGCTGTTTACTCTGACTCCCTCCAAGAATTCATCTGCCACTATCTAATGCTGCCTGAATAAAGGGGATTAAGACTCCGATGCAACAGAGACTATTGATAATTTGGTATAATTGGGAAGAAATGAAGATAAATGAGGTTGAGGATGGAGAGGCAATTAGTTGAGCCGCCCGTACAGCTGTGTACTCGGCCTAGCTCCCCTGGCCTTTTCTTCAGTGAGGTATGTGCAAATTACCCATAATGACAAAAACACACTTCCCAAAGCTCTTGTACTTTGTAAAACTTGAGAATTCACTTTTCACTTCTGATAACTGTGTTAGTTGTTTGGTAATTTTTTTACATGGTTTCCTAATGTTCTAACCACACAGGGCTACTGCACCTGCTGTACTTCAGGAACAATTCCCCCTATACACACACCCCACTTCCTAACTTTCAGTTGATGCCAGGTCAGTTTACAAGCCAAGCACAATGAGGATTCAGAGCCTATTTTACCTTAATTGTGGTCCAGTGTTTAAGGCATGTTGGCAATGCTTTCATTTTTATATGACTAGAAGCCAAGAGAATACTTCAGAGTCAATGAAAAGAAGTTTCTTTTTTAATTTTAGAAGAATGATCTACAAGCAATATTTTTTATTATTTGCAATGAAAAGGGAGGCCCAATTTTATAAATAAATTCTAAGGCATCTTTAAAGATTGACAAAACCACTATTTTCAAGGATAACATATATATATATATATTTATATAAAGGTTCTTATTTTCATTGTTATTAGGTTTATTAAAAGTAAATGTAAATGCAGTAAAAAAATGTTAACCACTAGCATGTTTAGGCAGTGACTAACTTAATTCAAAGACCCCTTTTCTAGCCACAGAAATGGTTATGCTGGCTATTTAGTTAAGGGTGCTATCATAGGAATTAAAATATTCTGAGGCCCAATATCTCTACTGGTAGATTTTCTTCTATTTTTCCATGAAAAAATTATTATTACCTCTTACGTTTAATACCACTATGTCCTTTTAGTTGTTACTCCTTATAAGAAAACTATAAAACCATACTCATAAATGTAGAATATGTAACTGTACTAATAAAGTGTGGGGTGATGGATTTCTTTCAGCCCTCCATGTAAAGGGGTATGAGAATTGCCTTTGCAATTTTTGATTTGTTTCACTCACATGAAAAGCTAAACTACAGCTCTCTATTTGAAAACAAACAGTATGCTAATTAAAAATGCTTATCAAATCATGCAAACATGTTCAGTAGGATGACTCTTTATGGTTACATCCTTATTTCTTGAAAATTGTCAAATTAACATTTTCATAGTTTTTATCTGAGGTGTGCAATATGCTAGCCACTGGACATGCGTGGATATTTAAATTTAAATTCTTACTACCTTCTCAATAATATAAAATGGTGAAATTGGATTATTTTTATTATTTTTATTATTTTTAAAAAAGCTATAAATTTAAGAACAGACAAATCAAAGACTGAGTCTTCAGTTGGTAAAGGGATTCAGGAATCCTTTCATTTCTCAATAAGAGGACAAGAAGCTCCAACTAAATAATCACAAAACAAAATGGGTTTATCTACAAAGCACCAGTTTCCTTTTAAGATTTTGGAAACCTTTATCAAAAGTTATTCTTCAACTGAATCACTGCCATCTTAACCATAATTATCCTTTAACTGAACCAGTAGCCAGGACATGGAGTAGGACAATGGCAAGTCATCAGAAATAGATATTGGATTATTAGTTCTATAAAGACATGGTTATGAAACCAAAGGAATGGGGCTGGCGCTGTGATGTAGCAGGTAAAAAGACATAGAGTGACCAAATCGATTAAAAATGGAACCCAACTAACTGCACCTTTTAAGAAACTGCCTTCAGGGGCCAGAACTGTGGCATAGCAGGTAAAACTGCCACCTGCAGTGCTGGAATCCCATATGGGTGCCAGTTTGAGTCCTGGTGCTCCACTTTCGATCCTGCTCTCTATTGTGGCTTAGGAAAGCAGTGGAGGATGACCCAAGCCCTTAGGTCCCTTCACCCTTGTCGGAGACCCTGAAGAATCTGGCTCCTGGCTTCGGATTGGCACAGCTCCGACTGTTGCAGCCATCTAGGGAGTGAACCAGCAGATGGAAAACCTCTCTCTTTCTCCCTCTGTCTCTGCCTCTCTATAACTCTGCCTTTCAAATAAATAAGTAAATCAAAGAAGAGAAGCCAAAGGAATGATATGATATACTTTCCAGGGACTCTTTTTAAAAATTAATACTGTATATGTTGGCCGGCGCCGCGGCTCACTAGGCTAATCCTCCGCCTAGCGGCGCCGGCACACCGGGTTCTAGTCCCGGTCGGGGCGCCGGATTCTGTCCCGGTTGCCCCTCTTCCAGGCCAGCCCTCTGCTGTGGCCCGGGAGTGCAGTGGAGGATGGCCCAGGTGCTTGGGCCCTGCACCCCATGGGAGACCAGGAAAAGCACCTGGCTCCTGGCTCCTGCCATCGGATCAGCGCGGTGCGCCGGCCGCATCGCGCTGGCCGCGGCGGCCATTGGAGGGTGAACCAACGGCAAAGGAAGACCTTTCTCTCTGTCTCTCTCTCTCTCACTGTCCACTCTGCCTGTCAAAAAAAAAAAATACTGTATATGTTTAGCTGGTCTGAAAATATTACATACATGTACATGTGTACATACATACTATTGAACTTATCAGATTAGGTTTTCAGTTCACCATACTATTGTAATGCATGCAGCAATAAAATTCTAATGAAAATCAGAGCAGATTAATATTCTTATCAGAAATTATTTTTCATTATGATTTTTATAACACTTATTGCACACTTTAAGTTTGTTTTTATTGAATGAGACTGAGGCTCTGGATTTATAATTTGGAGAATAACATACAATAATACAAATTTGACTTACAATTTCTTTTACTATAAATATGTTCTTATAAATTTTGTATGTTTGAAAATGTCAGACTCCCTAATTTGACAACCATTGCAACAAGTTTTATTGTTACATATTTTTGATATCAATTACTAAGTTGCAAGTGTCACTGAATGCATAGAATACTCATAGGGTATTGATAATTTTCCAACTTATCAACTGATTATTAACTTCTCACTAAAAGGCTAGACATCTTCCTTTTGACTTGTATGAGTTTAAGTTGCCTTTTATGCACAATAATGGAATTGAAATGAATGATCTCAAAGCTGTATACTAGGTGTGGTATTGAATAAGTTGTTTCTATAAACATTCCTCTTAAAGCCAGCAATGTAAAAACAGTATCGAGAGGTATATATATATATATATATGTATGTTATTTATCTTCATTTTTACTTGAGAGAGAGAGAAAGAGAGAGTGAGGGAGAGAGAGAGAGGGAGGGGGAGAGAGAGAGAGAGAGAGAGAGAGAGAGAGAGAGAGATTTTTGAGCCATCCTATGCAGTAGTTTATTTCCCAAATGTACACAACAGATGGGACTGGATCAGGGCAAAGCAAGAAGCCAGGAAATCAATGTGGGCTTCCCATGTGGGTGGCAAAGGACCCAAGTACTTGAGTCATCATCTGCTGTCTTCCAAGAGTGTGCATTAGCAGGAAGCTGGATTTGGAAGCAGAGCTGGGACAAAATCTTAAACACTGCTAACACTGCTTTAGTGGTGAGATGTTACATGAAAAATTCTAGAGAGTACTTACATCTGGTGGGGAGGCAAAGAGATGGCAAAAGGATGAGCTCATAAGTAAATGCAAGCTACTGATAGTGTTTTATTTCATGAGTTATGTAGAGAGTTCACTAATATTCATATTTTTATGCTTCATAATTTACATGTATGCTACATATTATTTTCTTTATTTCAGATATTTTTAAAAGTCATAAAGGGAAAATACACATAATAAATTTTAACTACTACTATTTGATCATAAGAATCAAGTTAATATTAGCATATGCTACATTAATGTGTAAGGTAAAAATTTTTACAAGCAAATGATGATAGAAGAGGAGTAGATGATTTATCCAGATTGACTAGAGAGAATAAAACTAAATTGAAACCAACTATCATTTCCTTATAAACCAGAAATTGTATATTTTCATCAGTTTTCAAATATGACAAACAATAATGCAGAAGAATAACTGATTTGTACTTTGTGCATTAAGTCATTTCTAAGACAGAAAAGATAAACACTAGTACCTATGAATTCTAGTCAAAATGATGTTACTTATCCTTAATAAGTTCAACATCTTAATGAGAAGGGCCCGAGCCACCATTTATATCGAACTTCATTCCGGTCTGTTCCTTAGACCATTCAGCTGTAAAGAATCAAAACCAACTGTATGTACACACTGATCAAAATCAATTCAAGATAGAACAAGCTCGACAGTGGAGCTTTTACAGCCTTGTTTGCCGATAGAAGGCTTCGGTGTTTATGGTTTCTCAAATTCGAATAATTGTGTACTTCCTGAGCCCACTGGCTAGTAAAGCCCAATGAATTGTGACTTCCAGAGTTGTTAAATTAGAGAATGCAGCAAGATGGGGGCCAAACATTTTGTTCTGTAAGTCTGTAACATGACTTTCAGACAATTGTCATAAACTGTACATTCTGAATGTATATGCAAAAAATGCACCAATGATGAACTGTTGCTTTATCCAAAAGAAGAAAGAAAATCCAAGAAAGAACCTGAGAGTAGCAGCAAGTCTTTATTTTCTGGGGAATTATGTAGGTATCAATGATATCCAAGGCTCTGCCTCCATAATACTTTTGGTGTTAAGGTTAATGAACTAAAACTAGTTAAATTTATGTTGCCAAATTAATGCCTTTTTTTTCTAGTATGATACATGAGTTTTCATGACAAAGTAGTGTGGAATATAGCTGATCCTAAGTGAATTAGAAAATATCCCTTATATAGTTAAGATCTTTGTGAGCTATAGTACTAGAAAATAATCCTCATATTTCTAGCTTTATCCTGTCCATTTTATATCCATGACATACAGAGTTTTTGTCACTTTATCAAACGTGATTCAGTTGTTACATCATTGAAACGAAACTTTACTATCATACTTCTAGGGCTGTTTCCTTTCTGACCAGTTGTACTCCTATCTTTAGGACCATGCTAATTCAGTATAATTTGTATAACAGAATTCAACTCAGATGATAAGAGATTCTCTGCTTCCACAAATGGGTGAAGAATGCAGGAATCTCTACACTCACTCTTGTATATGTTTTTCTTTGCTTATTTCACTGACTAGCACAATCTACCATGCCTTATTTCATTTTACTTGAGCCTCTTTTACATACACAGATTCCTAAGAAACCCATGTCAACCACTACTTGATTTTCACTTTTATAAAATCTAGGCCCTGTTTGATATATTTTGTTCCCATTCCTCCTTTTAAAACACTTTTTATGTTAGGATAATATTAAATTGACAAAATAGGAATTGTTTTTTTTCCTTTTTTATTTAGTAAATATAAATTTCCAAGGTACAGTTTATGGATTACATTGGTTCCCCCCCCCATAATTTCCCTCCCATTCTCACCCCTCCCATCTCCAGCTCCCTCTCCCATTCCATTCACATCAAGATTCATTTTCAATTATCTTTATATACAGAAGATCGATTCAGTATATATTAAGTAAAGATTTCATCGGTTTGCACCCACACAGAAACGCAAAGTGTAAAATACTGTTTCACGTACTAGTTATAGCATTACTTCACATTGGACAACACATTAAGGACAGATCCCACATGAGAAGTAAGTACACAGTGACTCCTGTTGTTGACTTAACAATTTGACACTCTTGTTTATGGCGTCAGTAATCTCCCTAGGCTCTAGTCATGAGTTGCCAAGGCTATGGAAGCCTTTTGAGTTCGGCGACTTCGGTCTTATTCCGACAGGGTCATAGTCAAAGTGGAAGTTCTCTCCTCCCTTCAGAGAAAGGTACCTCCTTCTTTGATGGCCCTGTTCTTTCCACTGGGATCTCACTCGCAGAGATCTTTCATTTAGGTCTTCTTTTTTTTTTTTTTCCAGAGTATCTTGGCTTTCCATGCCTAAAATACTCTCATGGGCTCTTCAGCCAGATCCGAATGCCTGAAGGGCTGATTCTGAGGCCAGAGTGCTATTTAGGACATCTGCCATTCTATGAGTCTGCTGTGTATCCTGCTTCCCATGATGGATCGATCTCTCCCTTTTTGATTCTATCAGTTAGTATTAGCAGACACTATTCGTGTTTGTGTGATCCCTTTGACTCTTAGACCTATCAGTGTGATCAATTGTGAACAGAAATTGATCACCTGGACTAGTGAGATGGCATTGGTACATGCCACCTTGATGGGATTGCATTGGAATCCTATGGCTTGTTTCTAACTCCACCATTTGAGGCAAGTCTGATCTAGCATGTCCCAAGTTGTACATCCCCTCCCTCTCTTATTCCCACTCTTATATTTAACAGGGATCACTTCTCAGTTAAAATTTAAACACCTAAGAATAATTGTGTGTTAATTACAGAGTTCAACCAATAGTACTAGAACAAAAAAAAATACTAAAAGGGATAAAGTATTACATTGTATTTCAACAGTCAGGACAAGGGCTGATCAAGTCACTGTTTCTCATAGTGTCCATTTCACTTCAACAGGTTTCCCCTTTGGTGCTCAGTTAGTTGTCGCCAATCAGGGAGAACATATGATATTTGTCCCTTTGGGACTGGCTTAGTTCACTCAGCATGATGTTTTCCAGATTCCTCCATCTTGTTGCAAATGACCAGATTTCATTGTTTTTGACTGCTGTATAGTATTCTATAGAGTACATGTCCCATAATTTCTGTACCCAGTCTACTGTTGATGGGCATTTGGGTTGGTTCCAGGTCTTAGCTATTGTGAATTGAGCTGCAATAAATATTAATGTGCAGACAGCTTTTTTGTTTGCCAATTTCATTTCCTTTGGGTAAATTCCAAGGAGTGGTATGGCTGGGTTGTATGGTAGGGTTATATTCAGGTTTCTGAGGAAGGAAGAGGCTCATGTGCCTCAGTTTTGCTGTAAATGCAATTTTTGTCAAACTATTTTAAGTACTTGTCAAACAAATTGATAGATACTACATACTACTATACTTTTAATGATTTGTGACAATTTTAAATTTTACTTGAGTGAAGTTGAACATCCTTGTGTTTCATTATTGTTTATAGCGCCTGCCTATATTCCTGTTCAATTATGGTATTTTTGTTATTTGTTTGTATTTATTTATTTCAGTAATCAACCTTTTGATTATCATATATTAAGAGTATGTTTTCTCAAAACAATTTTTAAAAATTCAAGAAGAAAAAATTACTTTTACATAATATGATGACACATTCACTATAAAATCAGCATGTAGCGAATATTCATGGACCTACTCTGTGACAGGAACATCTGTTAAGATTGGCATAATTAATATATCCTTTGTATATTCATCATGCCATCTTTATATAAGACACTGTTCTAGGCTAATGAATATAAACAGGGAAATAACACAATTATAATATTATTATATAATTTTAAGGAGCTATCTAGTCTCCATAATGAAGCAGCTAGAACCTCTGTAATTGATTTGTTCATTTCAGCTCAAAGAGGTAACTTTTTTATAAAGATTTATTTATTTATTTGAAAGGCAGAGCCTAGAAAAGCAGAGAGAGAGAGAGAGAGAGAGAGAGAGAGAGGTCTTCCAAGGACTTGGGCCATCTGCCACTGCCTTCCCAGGCCACAGCAGAGAGCTGGATCAGAAGTGGAGCAGCCAGGACTTGTATCTGAGCCCATATGGGATGTGACCGTTTTACCCACTACACCACAGTGCCAGCCCCCAAAGAGGTCATTTTATTAGCCCTTTTAACTAACATACTATGTATCCAAAGAAGTAATAAATTGATTTTTAAATGCAGGAAGAAAAATTCTAATGAAAACCTCTAATGCAAATATTTTGGTGTTTGTAATATACTGCAACAGGAAATGAAAAGTGCACTTGCCTTGATTGAATCTTAAGAAACAATTATTTTATGATTGTTGCATTATCTCTGATAAGATCTTTGATTTCTTTTGCAAGACAAAAGTAAACAACCATGTGATGGCCCTATCTTTCAGTTAAAAAGCGATACTAGTTAGCCTAACAAATAAAAGATTCCGTTCACCATCATCACAATGAAATCTATTCCACTGCTTTACACTGTGAAACGCATCAGAAACTCAGAGTTTGGGAAAATTTCCATTTTCATTACACTTTTTCTTACCCATTATTATGTCACCACAATCTATTAACCTGTGTATTGGTGGAATCATATGTATTCTCGTTTTATTTATTCACAATGAGCTCTTTTACTATAAAAGAATATAGGATTTGGAGGCAACTTCCATGTGTTTGGCCATGTACTATCTGTTTGAATATCACTAAACCTTTGAGATTCTTTTGGATTTTGATTTCCTCTACTACCAAAGAGAGATCATGATAATATTTATCATTCTTACCTTACAGGATTTTCATGATAATCAAAGGAAATACGTAGATGTGAAATTGCTTTGTTAACTAAATTGCTAAGCATAAGTGAGCTTCCATGGAAATGATCAATAAATATATATTTGTCTTGTGTCAAGTGAACTGGAAAACAAAGGAATACAATATCACCTAAATTGATCACTATATGCTACTAAATATGTACAAACAGAATCTCCAACAATAATGCATCAGTATATCCAAGCATTGTTACTGCCATCAATGGCAGTAACATGTGTTTTGAAGGGAAGATGAAACCTATTCATAATACATGTCATTCCTTTAAAGTATAATTTTTGTGGCCCATGGAGTCCATTAGCATTAAATGGAAAATTTCTAAGACCTATAAACATTACCAAGTCTTTAGTGACCAGAATGATTTGTGATAGCAGCATTTACTGACAATGAAGAACATGATGTGCAGAACAGCTGTTGCATTTACTCTGTCCACTCTTTAAAATCTTTGCTTGAATAGAAAATTGTTCTTAAAAGGCAAAATTAATTATTTTTGTATAATCATACTAATGTATAATGCACACATCAATGATATGATCTCGGTCACTTAATTAAACTTCTCTACCTTGTCTTTGCAAATATATTCAAAGATCATCATCAGGAACAAAGCAAGACATCTAAAGTCCTTGTTTTCTAAAATTAAAAACAAGATACATGCTCTTTCCTTCCCCCACTACAATATATTGAAAGTAACACTGAAATATTTGGATTGGAAGTTTTTATTAGATCTTATTTTCCTTTTTAAAAAAATCAATTTCTTTGTTCCTTGCACACATCTCCTGTCAATAAAATGAAAAATGATATAGATTTAGGAGGATAGTGGTCTCAGTGTAGCATCTCTCATATTATTATTCCAGTATCATCTGTTACAAAGTAAGACCAATTCCCACATCTAATTACAAACAGGATTTCAGAGTCATTAAACAAAATACATTTCCATTAGTGCTGCTGTAAGAAGATAGGGGAAAAATGAAGATTAGTTCATGCTGCACCTCTGTTTTTTAAGCTTTGAAGATTTAGACCTCCGTATTCACAGACTATAAATTTGTAGAAGATCAGCAAGTGATAGACATGTGAAAATGCTTCATTCTAAACAGTTTAAGATATGCTACTTGCATTTTGTCATTAGTTTCTGTTGTGTTGCATGTAGTTCTTATTGTAAATGGAACAAGAAACTGAAAACTTCCTTCCTTATTACTTGGCAGGTGCCGGGAAGTATTTCCCTGTGCTCCACAAAGGTGTGTTCCTTATACTTCAAAGTAAATTTGCCATAACAAAGCTTACACATGAAAACAGATTACTTACAAGTAGGTAATTTTGATTCAATGAGACAACGTTAACTTTTCTGCTATTAAAACACAGTGTTATATCTTAGAATGCAAGGAAGGTTACAGATTAGATTAATCAAGTAAAGTAGATCATGCAATATGCCTAAATGGCTAAAATACAAACTACGGGTATATATTTTCCTTCAACAAATGCATGCAGTTCCCGTTAGTGTTAGTGTTAATGTATCCAGGGAAGACTATACCCTGAAGCACTGCAGAATGACTGAAGTACACAGTCTCTTGCACTTTGTTTAGTTACAACTTTTCCTGTGGAATGTTAGTCTCAAGTAGTCCAATCAGAGCTTTACAGTGTTGCTGTTCATATTATTTTAAGTCATGTAGCTCAAGGAGATTAAAACTACTCCAAACTAAAGAAGATAAATATAATTGATCTTGTCCTATAGGCAAAGTAGAGACACATCTTCACTTTTGGGTTTTAACTCTTTCAAGTACAATGACAAGTCCAATATATTACATGAACATTTTTACTCTTTTACTGTTTGTGGAAGAGGGTTAGGACAAGCTCCACATTTTTTGCCATGTACTGTTAAGCTACATTACATAGCAATGCAGTGTTTTCTAATATGCACAGGGTGGGCATTTAGCCTAGTGTTTAAG